>NW_015388642.1:187798-190205 GCF_001527695.2 Protobothrops mucrosquamatus | reverse complement strand
TTCTCACCTACATCGTCCATATAGGACGACTCGGGAACTCAACTCCTACCCCGGGCAGCTCACCTATCCCCTTATGCCCAGGGGAAAGGTATCAAGCCGTTTGACAGCTGGTGCTGGCTGTCAAACCGGCTTTTACGTGAAACAGGCGGGAGGCAGCAAACAGCTGCGACCGACGAAGTCGCCTGCCACCGGAAGTCCCCGAAATCTGAATGTCTTGAATGCATGCTGCAATGCACCATTGGGTTCAGTTAAGAGGGCTAAGGTTTTAATTAAAAGTCATTATTAAAATTGAATTCAATATTTTCCAATGCTTTATTTACATTTGATCAAAGGCTTAAGTGTAAACAAGCACAAACATTCAAAAGAAGAATACATTGGTTTTCTTACATAGTAGGATATTAAAGCACTAAAGAGAGTAAGGGGTGATTGATTCTCTTGTTGTGTAATATTGTATGGAGCTTTACACCAAATAAAAAGGGCACGGCAATCCTGAATATGACCAATGAACAAACAGATGGTCAAGGCTGTAGGCATTTGTTCTACATCTCATGCCCAGAATAGCAGGCTGTCCACAACTATCACAATGGGACATGGATAAAGAAATGGCTGAAGGCAAGAATAACCAGGACTGTGTGAACAGCTTCCTAAGAGATAATGCTGACTGTAGCATCAAGAGGATGATTTCCAGTAATTTTCTCTTCCAATTTTTAAAGCAGATTTCTGCACCCCTGCAGTTTGCTTTGTTTATTGCCATAGAACAGTTGTGACAATTCTTGTGTTGAAGCCTTTTGGATTACTAGAAGACCTATATTTTTAAAATACTGAACTTTTTTCTTAGAGTATTACTGAAACCCAAAGCGATATTACCAATGCTTTCAATTATTAATGAAGTACTGTTTCTTTTGGGCATCTCAATGTTCCCAACTTTCATATTTTATTTGCCTTTACCCACAGTTTGAATTAAAATTTGAACACTGAGTAACTGCAAAATATTATTTTTAAGGAAACAATGAATTGGTGCCACTGGATCACAATTCTTCTATTTTCCTATTAACTAATCAGCATGATAATTCTTTCCCCTACAGAATTTGGAAAAAAAAATGAATTGTTCAATTTTTACAACTCTACAGAAACTAAAACGATCATTAGAATTCATGGGAAGAATATTTAGATCTTTCAAAATTTTGAAAGGTTAGTCTTTTTTATTTGAAATGTAAGGTGAGTATAAAATAGATATTGCTACTTCAGGATAAATTTGAGTAAACACCTCGTCTCATTTTCTCATTCTGGATATTGTTCAAAGAAGCAGTTTGAATCCATGATCCACATTATTTATTTAATCTTCACACATTGACTAAATGTCATTTTTCGTCCACAAGCTTAAGGAAGTATACAAAGCATTCCCCCCCCCAAATGTGGTATATAAGTTGGACTGAGAAATAGCAATAGGACCAAGACACACAGAAAGCTTCTAGGATTGAGAGTGCACTTGAACCTTAAGTCTTCCAAGTGTGGACAACTACAATTCATTATATTATTCTCTTTAAGCTAATCACTCTAGTTTTTTTTCTCTATATAATTACTTTTTTAGTCTGGACATTTAATCTGCTACAATCAAAAGCCAGTGCCTTAGCACTGATCCACACAACAAGTTTGCTCTGGTGCCAATATGGGCTACCAACCATTTTTTTAAGGACAGAAATACATGGCATTATCCTTATTTAGCCCCAGCCTATATAGGAAGTCTGTCTTTCTTTTCTCATTATGCGTTAAAATTAATATTTTCCAACATGTCTTGGATGAGAAGTGAAATGTCTTCAAAGAAAGTCTAGTTGCCTCATGACAAAGCATCTTTGGGATTTTCCAACATATAAAACTTGAAGCAAAGTTTTCCTACTGTCCTTCATTTTATTGTAGGCAAATCTCTCCACTCTAACTAGCTACTATGTACTGTGGCAGGAACTCCTCTTCTACTCTGGTCACTTGTTCTCTATGGAATTTTTTAACAAGTTCTCTAATGGAACAGAGAAAAGATGACCTTTTGTTTTTACAAATTGTGATAAAACAGTGAAAAATTCGCTTAAAAAAGGTAAATGAACTTGCCAAGAGTTCTATCACTTTCTTCTTCTAATGCCAGTAACAGGGGAAAATGATAAAACTGTGACATCTCCTTCCTTCCTTCCTTCCTTCCTTCCTTCCTTCCTTCCTTCCTTCCTTCCTTCCTTCCTTCCTTCCTTCCTTCCTTCCTTCCTTCCTTCCTTCCTTCCTTCCTCCCTCCCTCCCTCCCTCCCTCCCTCCCTTCCCTGACCATGGTAAGCACTGTCTGGGCAAAGTATTAGACCATCATTATGATCAAAGTGGAGGAAAGGATTGAAATCCAGAAAGGGATTTCCTAAACCTGTTTTAT
>NW_015388642.1:179449-187619 GCF_001527695.2 Protobothrops mucrosquamatus | reverse complement strand
TGTAACAATATTGAGCAAAAATCTGGTTGAGTGAGGAAAATCACTGGGCTACAGTCATTCTTGGATACAAATTTCACTAGGAAAGTTAAAGAAGGAAATATTGGTAGAGGTGTTGCTATTTATATAAAGGAAGTTATAAAATCTAACATATTCCCCCTTTCTAGTGTTAGCTGGAAACACCAATAATTCTTCGGCCCAGTGTGCCTTTGCCCAATAGACTTCAAGCCAGAAAGGTAAAATAATAATAATAAAAAATACTCTTTATTTTAAATGCAGAAGTAAAGAGGGCCCCCTTGCTGACCTCTCAGCCAAATTGACAAGCTTTTTCCTCTCTTGGGCACTAACTTTTATATGCTTTTACTTAAGCAAACAACAAGCAGAGTTCATTCATTGACACATCCTGGTGTTTTTGTACCTGCCTACAGGCTTCCATGTAACATGTATGATCCCATAATATGCTTAGTATGTTACTGCTAATGCTCATCTAAATATTCAGGAGGTGTGTTTTCACCATTCTAATGAATTTTTGAATGCCAAGTTCAACCCCTCTTGACTTTTTGGAATACTGCATCCAGTTTTGGTCACCACGATGTAAAAAAAATGTTGAGACTCTAGAAAGAGTACAGAGAAGAGCAACAAAGATGATTAGGGGATTGGAGGCTAAAACATATAAGGAACAGTTGCTGGAATTGGGTATGTCTAGTTTAACAAAGAGAAGGACGAGGGGGGACATGATAGCAGTGTTCCAATATCTCAGGGGCTGCCACATAGAAGAGGGAGTCAAGCTATTTTCCAAAGCGCCTGAAGGCAGGACAAGGAGCAACGGGTGGAAGCTAACCAAAGAGAGAAGCAACCTAGAACTAAGGAGAAACTTCCTGACAGTTAGAACAATTAACCAATGGAACAACCTGCCTCCAGAAGCGGTGAATGCACCAACACTGGAAGTTTTTAAGAAGAAACTGGACAGCCATTTGTCCAAAATGGTATAGGGTTTCCTGCCTGAGCAGGGGGTTGGACTAGATGACCTCCAAGGTCCCTTTCAACTTTATCATTATTATTAAATAATTTAGGAACTGGAGATAGAAAATCTCTGATTTGCTGATATCACCAAAAAATAGAAGACCAGATTTCTCTATCGAATCACTATGTACAGTATGATACTATCTGCCCACAAATTGAAATTAAATTAAGGATATATTATAATTCACCTTATCAAAATAGTGAGATAATCTTGAGATGTTGACATAAATCAGAGAGAGATAAAAGAAATCGATATCCTAATGGGGAACTTCAACCACTCACATATAGACTAGATATATTTATGCTCAAACCATGACAGAGAAACCATATTTCCAAATAATTGGGTCTTAAAACAATTTGTCTTGGAACCAGCCAGAGGGCAGTCATTCCTAAACTTAATCCTAAACAGTGATCCTAATCCATTGTGAGTTGTAATCATAGAGGAATCAATAGGAAACAGTAACCATAATGCTATTATATTTATTACACATGTAAATAGAAAATTGGACTAGTCTTGCACAGTCACAATTAAGTACAAAAGGAGAAACTTCTAAAAAATGAGGAGATTTGTGAAAAAGTGATGGAAAGAAAGAAGTCTGAACAGCCATATCTCTGCGTAGTACCTGGAGATAATTTAAAATCTCAGTAACAGATGTTTATCTTGAAAATATTCCACAGTGTTAAAAAAGGTCAGAAAAACAAGGCTTTCTGCTGTTGTCCAAGAAGCTGTTAATATTCAGAAAATAAAAAAATGTGTCCAAAAAAAAACAAGTAACTCTGAATGAAAAGATACAAGGAATGAATACAGAATGCAAAATGAATGAATGAATGAATAAAAATGCACATATTATCAAACATAAAGTGAAACAATAATCATTCAAAACAAAATAAAAGCATTGTGAGAAAGCATTCACATTCACAGAATTCACAGCAAATATTCCTTTCCAGTGCTTTTTTTCTAAAAAAAAAAAAAAGGTGCCAGAACTCACACACGTCATACAACCCGCCTTGCCTACCCTACAAGGTTCCATCCAAAAAAGGTGCCGGAACTCCGTTCTGGGCGTTCTATGAGGAAAAAAAGCCCTGTTCCTTTCCCCTCTTCACATTCTTCATTTCATGTGTAAGATGTACATGGTTTTATCATGGTCAATCTCTCTTTTTTATCATGGTCAGATATTCCAACTCTTTCTAATGTTATTGTCTTCAATCACTGCTTTAGCCCTATGATCATTTTAAATGCCATTTTGAACACTCAACAGGTTGCACTCAACAGGTTTTCCACCTTGAGTCAAGTTTATCCAGAGCTTTGAAGGTGGAATGGAATAAAAAAAATCATGTCAAAAAAACTATTTAAAATAGCTGAGGCAAAAGAAAGATATGGTAAAGAATAGAAAGCCAAATACTAGAAAATATTCCATGGATTTCCCAAGGGAGAAAAAATAGATAAAGCGTAGCACTCACTTTTTATTTATCAGATTAATTGTTTTAATATATTTTTTATTAAAAGATGATTTTATATGAGATTAAAATACTACATAAACATAAAATAAAATTAGAAGAAAGAAAGAGATATGAAAGAAAAAAAGAAAAAGTGAAAGACATCGAAAGAAATATCTAAAGAAGCGACTTCCAATCTTTTTGCAGCAGTTACAAACACAATAATTACTATCTCTGCCTTCCCAAATTACATAGCATATCATAGTTCCCTTCTCATAAACAACCCTTGTTAATCAGTAAATCCCCAAACCTCCAATTTATTTTTATTCATATTCAGCAAAAAGTTCATAAATAGTTATATTTATTTGTCAGATTTTTTAAATTTGGCATCTGAGAGAGGTGATGCAAAATGTCTTCCATTCTATCCCTTAATTTTTCTGCATAACAAGAATTCTGTGAGGTAAATTGGGTTGAGAAATAGTGACCTGGCCCAAAGACATTTTCCTTCCCTTGCTGAGCTCAATCTGAACCTGATTCTCTTCAGTCTTAATCAGTGGTGGGATTCAAATATGTGAACAACTGGTTTGTATAGATGCTGCTTCCGGAAGTCCATTCTGGGCCTCAGCAACAAAAAATTAACTACTGGTTCCGCCAAAGTGGTGCAAACTGGCTGAATCCCACCACTGGTCTTAATCCTCCATTATATCACAATGGATTTTTATTTTGTCCATGTTATCCAGGACTGGTAAGAAATGGAATTAGGATCAGAAAATCTGGCTTTTAAAAATCCAAAGGAACAGCAAAGAGAAATCCAGAAAATGTGAAATTCCTACAGGTGTTTCATGGTTGTCTGGATTTTTTTTTTCCAGCTCATATCTTATAGTCCTACTCTGAAGAGGTCTAAGATGCCTCCACTGATTCAAAACAGAGCAATAGAGGCAGGGTAATAGAAACTGGCAATGGGCCAGCCAATATTATGCTAGAATGGTTTTGTGCCATTTCAAGGATGGGTAGATAGCATTTTAGCAGTGGGAAAAGCCCTTTAGCATTCAAATGGGCCTGCAAATAATGAGAACTATACTGAGCTTGGTTAGTAGAATGTGTAAAAAAACCTCTCCAGTTAACTCAAAAATGTTGATGTGGAACTGAAGGAACATTTGAAGCAGAAGAAGACATGCTGGATGGACTGCTTTACTTGCTCCAAGGAATAGCACTGTTTGTTTTTCAAACTTGGCAATTTTAAGATGTATGGACCTCAATTCTCAGAATTCCCCAGCCAGCATGTAATAAATTATGGGAGAGTAAATTTGAACAAGTCAGATGATTTTTAAAATTACAGTCAGATATGATCATAATTAATAATCATTTGCTGACAAAAATGAAGCTGAGCAAACTTGAAGGCTTCCCCTACCTCATCAGAGCAAAATATGCATGGGGATGACACAATTTTATACCCCTTGACTAGTCTGTTCCCTCATGGCTTACAGACATCCACTCCTTTGTCATTTAGACAATTTCTTACTGATAAATTAAAAAGTAGTCTAATTAAACACTATAATGGAACTATCAATCTGTGCTAGTGAGCTGGAACTGGGATGTAATTAGTTATTGATACCAACAGATTTGTTTAGAAGAGCGTTTCAGTGCTATCAACTGTTGCAAGCTTTATTCAACTTTAATGGCTTTTCAAAAAAAGAAAAGAAAAGCCTGATTCTTTTATAATTCCACTTTACAATAAAAATGAATTCATATATAATTTTCTAAATCTATATATTTAAAGAAAACTCAGTCCAGTGCTATCTGAAGTTCCTGGTTTTCATGGAACATTTTTCCCTAAAAAAATGTTGATGAGTCTCTGGGTGTCAGATGGCATATAACAGATTTTAATTTGTCTCACTGCATATAGTGAAAGAAGTCTGAATATATACAGTTTTGGTTCGTTCTCTGAGCTTGCTTTTTAACTACCGAATGTTTTGTCACCAGGCTAGATGACATCTTTGGCTGGATTTCAGTTGATGCATCTTGTTTCAGTTCTTCACCACTTTTATTGATCTCATGTGGTCAGTGGGTCATGTGACCTGCTGGCCACATGAAATCAATAAAAACAGTGAAGAACTGAAACAAGATGCTGATGAAACGTTCAGAAGCTAAACAGCAAGTTCGGAGAACAAACCACCACCAATATCTATCATCTGAGCTATAAATATTTTCTATCATTTCTAATGCACAGTTTTATTAGTTATAAATTAAATTCAGCACTCAAAATTGGCCAGCAGTAGCAATAAATTGATTTTGAATCACAAACAGTAATGGAATTCGAATACTGAGTGGCCAAACCATCACAAGCCACCAGAATGAAGTCTATAAGTATCCAGACATTTTGCAGTTGTGTAGTATCAAACATGGACAAGTTAAAAATGTGATTGGTAAAGAAAACATCCAAAGAGTGAGAAAATTGCTAAAGACAAAACTGAACAGTGGAAACAGTAAAGCTATCAATACCTGGACCACATCTAATGACTTGAAATATTTAGAAATGTAAAGCAAGATGTTGGGGCTGTAACTTTCTCTAGGGATATGGTATAACTCACCATATCAGGATACTAATTTCTACAAATATTGAGGAGAAAGTGGATAAGAAAAAACTTGGCAATGACTTACAACTAGAACATTTAAAAAAAGAATCTTAAGGCTTCATTTTGGCTACTTAAGAGCAAGTTATTCGAATGAGAGTAAGATACGGCTAAGTAAGGCTAGAAATGAAAAATGATTATGAAGATCACAAACTACCAAGTTCTGAAAATCAAACTTTAAAGATTATGGTATATACACTCTGTAGTTATTGGCATATTGGGTGCCTATTTAGAAAATCTTCACATAGAGAAAATTTCCATCTGTCAATTACAATGAGACACATTGCTTGGATCTGCACATATACTGTGCCAATACATTATGACATTTTTGGGGAAGAACTTGATGCATATGAAGGCCAACATCATCTAAAGAACTGGCAGCTGTCATATCACATTGTTAGGCATATAATAATAATAACAATAGTTTAGCAAATATATATGCTATCTGACTCTGTGACCCAATTGAGTTGGGAAACAATGAAACAAGTAAACTCCAGTATAATAAGTTTATGATGCCTGTCCCAGTTAAAACTCTTATCGCTCTCTTACGGTAGCCATGATAGTGATCATGATGATGATGATGATGCTCTGAGAATCTACCACAGTGATGTGATAGAACTCTGTTCATACAGATGAGCTAGCTAAGTTTTTGCCTGGGGAGGTAGTTTACTGAAAGGCATGCTTATTTCAAAATAATTTGGTTCTTACAAAGAGTTAGGACTTCTGGGTATGTGATTTCTAATCAAATTTGCTGACAAAATCTATTACCCCCCTTTCATCTTTGATATTTAGAGCACTATGTTACAATTTAAATGTGATATATTGTGTGCAATCTGAGAAATTCAATCTAGAAATGTGTTAAAAGATGTTGTGACTTTCTCCTTATGTTTTCTGCTCCTTATCCCTCATAATCCTTCTGATATTGATTGTGTTCAATATAGCATTATCAGTGTTCAAACAAAAAGAATAGTAGGTTGAAAAGGTTCATCTGCCATTAATTATGAGTGATCGTAAATCCACTGAAGTGTTTTCTAGTGAGGAGCCATGGCAGAAATTTTTGCATTTCTATTTCTGACATTAGCTGGCTATCCTTCTTCCAGTATGGCTTGATTTCTGTTAAAGTTGCTGGGTAGAAGCAATAGTAAATAAATTATAATTAGGACTTCAAAATATTACATATTCCTCTTTATTCCTTACATGCACTTCAGTATAATGAAATGGAATGGCAGAACTCCTAGGGGGTTATTTTTATGTGCAAGAAGAAAATGGAAGTTTGGGAGAAGAATATTTTAAAGTATATCTTCTCCACAACTATACCATCTTCTGGAAAATTTACTGTGCTATATGGTAAAGTTGAACTTGGATAAAATGAAAGCAGTTTTTGATTTATAAAATGTCCTTGGCCTTATTTCATTCTGGGAACTTCATAAAATTGTTGATCATGGAACAAATGACTTTAGATTAATCAAAGGAGATCCATATAGCAAGTCATAGGTCTGAAAAAAAAAATCCACAAAAGCTTTATTTATTTGACTTGCATTCCACTTCCTAAACTAAGGGAGGGAAATATCAACATGATCTACAAAGTGAAAGTTTTCCATTTGTCTGCTTGGAACTATTCCTCTGAAGGATCTCCTGGGGTTCTTAATTGTAATACTGAAGCTTCTCTCCCTGCCTCAACAAGGGCCATCAGAGCTTGATTACAAAACTCTGGATGGCCAATAGATATTAATAAAGAGTCCCTAACATTGATTTATTGGTGGCTTTTAGTTTACCAGATTGTGGTTCCACAGGGTGGAAATTTTGCTTTAAGGTGACAGATAGCCAAAAGCTCCCTCCTATAATGTGAGTTTGCATGGTTATTATGTATACATATGTACAGAGGAGTGGTTGGCTTTCACTGGGAACAAGTGTAGGACTATCATATCTAGGAAGCAAATAACTCTATGGCCATTATATAGCAGCAAAGAGGTACAGAAAACTTCATTTGATGTCATTTACTGATTGTCTTTACTTTTGCTACCTAGATATGGAAGTTCTGTATGTTAATTCTGTATTAATTCAGAATCTTGGGAGCATTCATCAAGAAGAAACAGTTAAGGGGAGTTAAGGGGGAGTGCAGAGGAGAAAAATAGCTGAGCTTCTGGTTGAATCTCCATTGCATTTGAACTGCATAGAGCAGTGATGGCAAACCCATGGCACGTGTGCCAGAGGTGGCACGCAGAGCCCTCTCTGTGGGCATGGGTGCCGTTGCCCCAGCCCCACCTCCCCCTTTGTCCCCTTCTTCACCAGCAGCCCCCTTGGAGGAGAGTCGTCCCTGGGTGCCGCCCGCGTGGAGTAGCGCAGCCAAGGGCATGGCAGCTGGGCAGCAGGGACAAGACTCTGTCCTTGTGTCCCATTGCACTCAGATGATGCTCCCGGGCACTGGTGGAGGGTGTGGAGGGTGTGGCCACCATGGTGCTGCAGGGCCACCTGGGCGATCTGCTGTGGCAGGCCGTGGAGGCGGTAGATGGCCCTGCTGGTGGGCAGGGCGGGGGCAGAGCAGGGGCAGGGGTGGGGGTGGGCGGGGGGCAGAGTGCGAGTGGGTGGGGAGGGAGTGGTTTTGGGGCACTTGATGTCTAAAAGGTTCGCCATCAGTGGCCTAGAGGCTGCTGGGAAGAGCGGCAAGCTATGAGTTAGGGGGGGAGTGCAGAGGAGAAAAGTATGATTCCAAGCTTCTGGTTGGAATCATATAACTAAAAAATTAAAATAGCAGTAGTACATTCAGGGCAAGTGCAGATTGTGATTTCATTTTATTTCAGAATGTCTGGCTTAGTTCAGTGCAACACTTGTTTTGCAGCTGTCTTTCGCAGTGCTCTTTTCAAACTTGGATACTGTCCTATCCAGGGCTTTTTTTCAGCCGGAACGCGGCGGAACCGCGTTCCGGCACCTTTTTCTGGGCCGGCCGCACCGGAAATAGCCCCTCCCACACCGGAAATAGCCCCTCCCAAATTTTACTTGCATTCCTGTTCTCTAAAGGGGCGGTCCTAGGGTTTGATGAGGGCGTGGCCAGGTTTGAGTTCCGCCACCTTTTCTCCGAG
>NW_015388642.1:172897-177145 GCF_001527695.2 Protobothrops mucrosquamatus | reverse complement strand
GAGCAGCTTCCTTATGAGGAAAGGCTGTGACATTTGAGGCTTTTTAGTCTAGAAAGGAGGCAAATGAGAGATGTGAAAAAAAAATAAATCAAGATGACAGCCTCAACCGCATGATTAAAGCCTTACCCTTTTAATAAGCACCATTAAACTTCAACCATGTGATTGTAACTGACATCTTGGTTTTTTTGACTATTCCATAGTGGCTCCTAGTAGTTTTACTCATGTCCATTTTATCTGTTCTATTTTGCTTTAGACGAGGCCCATGGACTGCATGTGGCCTGGACAGATAGTAATGTGGCCCCACAAGATTGTAAATTTTTAACATTATTGTATGATTTATATACATTAGCTTTATATTATATATTTTATATGTGACCCAAGACAATTCATCTTCACCCAATGCAGCCCAGGCAAGCCAAAAGGATGAACACTCATGCTTTAGATTAAGGGAACTTTAGAGTTTAGTTTTCATTTTATTGTCATCCAGCAAATTATATGTCAGAAAGAAAATATATTTCCTAAATTGGGATTTCTGGCCAACACCACAGCTGATACACAGTTAGTGGGAAAATGTTTTCATTAATTCCTAAAGTATAAGTGGGATGATCTTAGCGATTACACAAGTCTAAATCAGAATTACTGATGTTCTGACAGTAATTGGATCCCTAGTTGTTCAGCGTATTATATGCCAGCAACAAGATCTTGAACTGGCCTCAGTAGTTAATAAGCAGCCAGTCCAATTGCTTCAGCTCTAATGTAATATGTGCGTAATCACACCCTTCCCTAAGCATCTTGGCTGTCTATTTTGCACCATCTGTGACTTCTGAATCAATAGCAAGGGTACAATAAGCAGCTTTCAGTACTTTAAACAAGACTGGATAAGTCATGCTTTGTAGATCTATTCAGCTAATGCAGCTTTTGCTACAAAACAACAATAAAGTAATAATAATATAGAAATATAGTAATAATAATAATAATAATAATAATAATAATAATAATAATAATAATAATAATAATAATAATAATAATGATGCACCTCCTTTCATCAATGTTTTTGAAATAATGCTGAGTTCTCAAATTACCTGTGAGGCAGGCAGAAAAAGGTGGTGAAAGTTAACAAAGTTTTCTAAACTACAATTCAGCTGCACAGATGTCAACCCAGGTGTGAGGATTACAAGTATAAAACTGCAAGAGACTCCATGAAGTCAAAGCAATAAAAAAGAAGGTCTTAAGGGGCACAGTGGGAAAGAAATGCAGATGTCCCAATTCAATCCAACCAGACAAAAATTTCATCCTATTTATTGAGTCATATTCTCTCGTCACTGTTTTTATTCATATAGTCCAAGATAAAAATAACTAAACAATAGTTATAAGTTATGAATATCATATTTAAGACCAACAATCTTGGCAAATATTTGTGCTATATGTTTTGATAACAAGTACAGTGCATAATTAATAGGACACGTATTTGGTTTTTCTATAAAGAGGTGTGTTTCTTGCCTTAGGAGAGCTGCAGGGCTGAATGACAAGTTGCTAGGTACTTTACATTTATTGTAAAGAGCATCTGTTCATAAAAAAAGAAATATGTACTAGTTAGCATAGTAATACTCTTGACAATGTAGGAGAAGGGGAATCACCATAATAAGAATAACTGATACCAGGGCCTCTAAATTAGAAGATTTTGAGACAGAGGTGAGGCACTCTTAGTTGTCTGATTGTTCCATTAGTCAGAAGAATCTTCAGTACATGAGTTGAACTGGTAAAGTGAAGAGTTTTAGAAGTGGGGTATATGCACTTCAGACAAAAAGTATGTTTCCTTAATACACTTCTACAAGATCTCTACTTTGAGAATGGGCTGGTTATCAGTTAACTTCTGGGTCAAATTCAGAATGCTAGATGTTACCCTAAAGCCTTTCATGATTTAAGACCTGCTTTTCCCAGAAACATCTGACTGCTTGATAAACTTGATAAGTTGTACTCTGAGCCCTGTTCTCAGGAACTGCCATCTATAGGATCTTGGGAGCATGACTTTTCAGTTATCCTCCTTATTGTTTGGAATAGCTTGCCCCATGCTCAGATGAGCTCCTTTTCTCCTGGCCTTCAGACAGTCCATTAAAACTTATCTAACCCAACAGCCATGGAGACCAGAACACTATGACTACTCCCGGTAGAACGGAATGGTTTTTAATTTGAGACCATTGATTGTTATATTCTCAATTTTTACATAATTTTAGAATAGAATAGAACAACAGAGTTGGATGGGCCCTTGGAGGTCTTCTAGTCCAACCCCCTGCTTAGGCAGGAAACTCTATACCATTTCAGACAAACAGTTCTTAAAAACTTCCAGTGTTGGAGCATTCACAACTTCTGGAGGCAAGTTGTTCCACTGATTAATTGTTCTAACTGTCAGGAAATTTCTCCTTAGTTCTAGGTTTCTTCTCTCCTTGATTAGTTTCCATCAATTGCTTCTTGTCCTGCCTTCAGGTGCTTTGGAGAATAGTTGACCCCCTCTTCTTTGTGGCAGCCCCTGTGATATTGGAACACTGCTATCATGTCACCCCTAGTCTTTCTTTTCATTAAACTAGACATACCCAATTCCAGCAACTGTTCTTTATATATTTTAGCCTCCAGTCCTCTAATCATCTTTATTGCTTTTCTCTGCATTCTTTCTTTTTTTACATTGGGGTGACCAAAACTGTATGCAGTTTTCCAAGTGTGGCCTTACCAAGGCATTATAAAGTGGTATTAACACTTCTCATGACCTTGATTCTATCCCTCTCTTAATGCAGCCTAGAACTGTGTTGGCTTTTTTGGCAGCTGCAGCACACTGCTGGCTCATAATTTTCCTATACATTGTTGGGTTATTATTGTTTATTTATAAATGTTATTTGTTTTAATCTGACATACAAAGATGGGCACTATACTCCACTCAGATACAGCTCCAAATGGGCCATTTACAATGCTTTAAAAATTAAATGAAAAACAAATGAAAAATAAACAAACCTCTAACTGAAGCAGCTCTTCAAAGCTCTGTGCAAATCTATTCAAAACAAACTTCTCTCACTTGCCTGTCTGCCTACTGGATGCGTTTTTATTTTTCGGAGGAAAATATTCCCACAATTTATTCAAATAAAAAAGAAGTTCCTGCATGCATAACATAAACTAAAGCATTTTTCACCAGAAATGGAAAGAGAAAAAAAAAAGAAGGTTGTAAAGGGAAGAAGAAACAAAAGCAATTTTGTTGGTTGTGTTAGCTGGTTGTTATAGCACTAGTAGACTTCTCTAGACAACTGAGGATGGTTCCTGAATTTATTGCTTAGGGCTAGAGACTGTGAGTCATTAATTCCAGACAGAGAATGCTGCTATATATTTTGCTAAGCAAAATGGCTTTCTAAGATTATGTGCATTTGTACAAAATAGAGTACACTCATTGGGATATGAGTTGATATCCTCATTGGTAGGGTTCTTATTTATATGGTGCTATCATTGAACAATACTAGCAGCTTTGGTTCCAAGTTATTTACAATAAAAATATGATGTAGAGAAGGTAACAGAGGAAGATAAAACTAAGGGTGACTAGGAGAGGTATGTTCAATTCAATTATAAATATTGATGCTAATTTTCAGTAGACAATATGGATGAATAGATTATACTAGCAGGAAAAACAAATGAGAAAAGATTTGGAACCCAAGATTTTGTACTAAGTTAAGAAACAGCATTGTTGTTCGTCCATCGATTTTCGATGAAGACCTTGACATCTTGTGGATTGTGGGCCATCAACGGTGTGTCCATAGATGGCTGATTAGACCGATGTTAGCACGGAATGTTCTGCCACATACAGAACAGAGAAATGTGGACACTATTGCTTCAGCATTTGCAGCTCTGGCTTTACGGAGTGCTCGCTTCTCTTGTGCCAAGATTGTCCTTCTGTGTTCATATGTCTGGCAACCCTGGTAAACCAGGGTACACCATGTTGGTCGATCATGCGCCAAAAATTCCCAAGAGATGGTGTCAATATCCAGGGACTTGAGAGATGCTTTCAGCATGTCTTTATATCGCTTCTTTTGTCCCCCGTGCGATCGCTTTCCTTGAGACAGCTCACCATAGAAGAGCTGTTTAGGGATGCGATGGTCTGGCATCCTTACAACGTGGCCTGCCCAGCACATCTGGGCTTTCATCAACAGAGTGTAAATTGATGATAGGCCTGCTCTGGAGAGGACATCTGAATCTGGTATCTTATCCTGCCAC
>NW_015388642.1:171188-172522 GCF_001527695.2 Protobothrops mucrosquamatus | reverse complement strand
TTTATATCGCTTCTTTTGTCCCCCGTGCGATCGCTTTCCTTGAGACAGCTCACCATAGAAGAGCTGTTTAGGGATGCGATGGTCTGGCATCCTTACAACGTGGCCTGCCCAGCACATCTGGGCTTTCATCAACAGAGTGTAAATTGATGATAGGCCTGCTCTGGAGAGGACATCTGAATCTGGTATCTTATCCTGCCACTGGATCCTCAGAATTCTGCGAAGGCAAGCCATGTGGAAGTAGTTCAGTTGCCTGACGTGCCTCCTGTACACTGTCCAGGTTTCACTAGCATACATTAGGGTAGTTAGCACTGCTGCCTGGTAAACTTTAAGCTTAGTAGCAAGGCTTATTCCACGGCGGTCCCACACGTTAGTCCGCAGTCTGCCAAATGCAGAACTTGCCTTGGCAATTCTACAGTTAACCTCGATGTCAATTGTCACTGCACGGGAGAGGGTACTACCAAGATATGTAAATTGGTCCACTGCTTGCAGCTTTTGTCCCTTCACTGTGATGGTAGGCTCTTGGTATTGGGCTTTTGGAGCTGGCTGGTACATCACTTCAGTTTTCTTCATGTTGATAAAGAGGCCAAAGTTGTCACAAGCGACTGCGAATTTGTCCATGCTGGCTTGCATTTCCTGCTCCGATCCTGCATTAAGGGCACAGTCATCAGCAAAGAGAAGATCTCATAGCACAGTCTCCTTTACCTTGGTGACAGCCTGGAGTCTTCGCAGGTTGAACAATTTCCCATCGGTTCTGTACCTCAGATTGACTCCCACTGAGCTGTTCTGAAAGGTGTCAGACAGCATGGCTGAAAACATCATGCTGAACAAGGTTGGTGCCAGCACGCAGCCTTGCTTAACGCCGTTTGTGACAGGGAAAGCCTCTGAGGCTTCACCGTTGCTCAGAACACGAGCCGCCATGCCATCATGGAAAAACAAATGAGAAAAGATTTGGAACCCAAGATTTTGTACTAAGTCAAGAAACAGCATTACGGTCAGAATAGATGACAAGGGAGAAAAGACAGAGTTCTTTAAGGATGGAAAAGAAAAAGGACAGTTTTGAAAGAGAGGGCAGTCAATGGGGTAAACAACAAATAAATGGAATGGAAAGATGGGTATCGTATTATAGATTTTTATCTGCTTTTGGTAGTTCTGGAAAGAGCCAAGGGGACAGTTGGGCAAGAAAACTGCATAGATGAAAAGGCTGCAATGATCCACTGATTAGAATGTAGAATGTAGTAGAAAGGCAGTATTTTTGCTACCTTGTTATGCAGACTAAATATGGGGAGAAGAAGGCTACAATTAAAAGCTTCATGCTTAATTAACACTGGATAGCA
>NW_015388642.1:148205-170285 GCF_001527695.2 Protobothrops mucrosquamatus | reverse complement strand
GGGGACAGAACAAAGCCCTCTCCCCAAAAAAGATTTCATAAATGGCTCTGTCCACTAATTTCTACCTTTTTGGATGCAAACTTTGCAAAGCTTAAGATACGATATCAAACTTCCCAGCCACATACAATTGTCCTGTTAATTACTCTATATTTTATTGAGTTTATGTGTAAGTATGCAATTGTAGCAGACCTTTTGGTACCCATGCCTAAATCTATAAATGAAGAGGTGCTTCCCTATGCACAATATACTGCTTGTCTACATTCTTGATAGAGATTTTCCATATAAAAACAACAAGTCTTACATTTTCAAATAGTAGGGGGCTTGAAACAGGGAAGTAAATCAAACGAGAAAGAAAGACCGTTAATGTTTCCATTTTCAAACCTGAGAGGCAGATCTGTCTCTGGCATAACACCATGTCTTCATTGAAACGGCTGTTGAAAGTTCATCTCTGAAGGGCAAGGGCCTGCCAGCTTGCTAGAGATATGAGACATTTTCCTCAGATTTTTTGCATTCTTAGGATAAGACTTGTCTCTATTAATGGATAATTAAATATTTGATTCAAAAACACAGTCTATAAAAACCACCTAATGTTAAAGCAAAGTTATACATGTTATAACAACAGTTCTAACAAACCATTTTACAGTCAGCAGCAGTCATGCTATTTGTTCCCTATGTCTGTTTTTTTTCTTAAAGACAGCACTTGTGAGGGGGATTAAATATAATATGCTCTCTGGCTTACAAGATGCCAAGCAATCATCAGTGCAGGACCATTTTCTGGGCAAGCCCTGTGTGTATTAATGTAGAGTAAACAAAGATGGTTTGTAGGTTCACGTTCAGAGTCTCTTTTTTCCTTTTTTATAATATATTTCAGACTTTAAAAAAAACCTCATGCATATGTGCGATACTTGTTGCTCTATCAATGCACTTATAGAAATTGCACTGCAGTGAACTTGTAATATGCTGCATCAATTGGCTCTTTTAGAGAATATTGTATCTTCATGGGTGACTCCAATGTGGACAGTGTCTCTGAACAAATTTAGACATTGCACTAAACCAAAATATGGTGGCTTTTTGTGGGGGGGCTGATTGTGTTGCATAAATCTAGCCATTACAGCTTTTAACTCATGGATTAACACAAAAGAAGTTTGTCCAAAATTAAAGCAAGAATAGTTCCATGCATACAATACATCCCACACAGTATGGCAAATATAATCACTTACTACCTGACATATAAGGGGTCCCAAATGTTTATAAACATTATACATTAATATTATGCTCATTAAAAATGACATCTAAAATTGTAATTAATATTGATATAATATATTTTCCCTTTTTATCCTTATTAGTCTGGTTTATCTGAGCATTAGAGTCTTAACATCCTTCAATCAATACTATACAAATATCATTGTATTGAAAAAACAATGTGTTAAGATTTACAACAACATAACAAAAACAGAAAAAAAAATGGCTTTGGTTTTAGACTCTGTGCAAACCCAACCAATTGTGCTTTGGTGTGAGCGGCAGATCCAGTATTATTTTCAGTGGAATGCCTATTTGTTTGAACAGACAAAAGAGTTATTTTTTGTTATTCTAACACAAAGAGTAATGTTTGTGTCTGTATCTGGTACACCCAGCATGTCTAGGTCTTGTTATTTCAAGATTTTGGAAAGTCTAAGCTAATGCATTATATTAATTTCTAAAGAAAGAACATGAAAATAATTTAGACAACGATTTTCTTTATATAATGTAGAAATCACACATACATACAAAACAAAAGCATCTTGGCCAGCAATTTAACTTGTGTTGTGACCTCCACTGTACTTCAAGGTATGTCAGTAATTTTGTTTTGGGCTGGAAAAGAGGTTTTTGTTGTTGGAAGAATATTGAAGTACATGCCATTTCTATTAGTATGGGGGGAAAATGAATCTTTTATCTTTTTAGTTCTTTTCTTCTTTTTAGTTCGGTTATTTCTAACATCTTCGCAGTAAATATGGATCAGACTATTAGGAAGAGGGCAATAAATGACTTTAATTCTGACCTTGTAGAAGGAATGAGAGAGAAAGAAATACTCTTATTTTGGAAATGATGGAAGAATAAAAATGTTGGACCTTCAGTAAATTGGGACTTCATTTTTAAGTCTGCATGTACATCTCTGAAATATAAGAAGCATTCCTAAAACTATCAGAATAGACAATTTTCAATAGATTTTATTCATATCCAACAGCAATTCACACTGAAACAGTTGATATTACACAAATCTGAATATTAAACAGATTATTTATTCAACTTGATAGGAAAAGATTTTTAAAGTTATTTGTAGTTATAGTGTTTTGCACATCTTATTCTAGATGGCTCACAAACCTACAATCTCCTTCACTCAAATTTGAAATATGTATGCATCAATAAGGCAATCACAACGTCTACTAAAATTAAACTGGAACAGAGAGAGTCCAGCAAGAAATTGACAGAATTGAGAACACATTAGACCAGATGTTTGCACTTTTATTAATCAACATATAGCTGCAGAAATTGATACTATAATATTGATCCTTAACCATCATCTCTGTAGTCTTCGAAATATTGTAGCTGTAGCTTCAAAAGGTTTGGCCTAGGATCTTCCAAAATTGTCCTTGTAAGTCGACTGACTGATTGATTTATTATGTGCCATCAAATCAATGTCAACTCTTAGTGAACACACAGTTTTTCTGGAGGAGGATCTGTCTTAGCCTGGTCCTTAGATTTTCCAATGGTGTACCCATCACTATTACAACTGACTTTGTCTACATATGGTTTAATGTGCTTAGTTTCAGAGTTATAATATGATTTTATATGTGTTTTAACTTTTGATCAGGGTGGCTATTTAATTTTTTTTAAATAAATAAATCACACCCCCATACCTCCATGGTTTATTTTGGTATATCAGACCAATTAATAAAAGAAAACAAACTACTAAAAATAATGTGCTTGGAGCACTTTGTAAATTCAAAAAACCAGAATATTTTAGTTTGTATTAGTTCTTACTATTTTTATTAAAACTTTCAATATATATAATGTGTGATTCTAACATGACCTTGATGCTTTTGGGTGTTGGCACAGAAACCAGGTATCATTCAACTATTTTTTAAAATAAATGTTATGTTTGTAAATGTGGACAGACTCTGTTATGTTCTGCAAATGTCTTCTGTGAACCAGTCTTCCAGCAGATGATTTGAACAATCACCTTTGCTGAGTGAGGTAAACATGAACCTAAAATATGTCTTCTTTCACTAAACAGGATATGATGAAGGCCACAGAGCTAGCAGCAGCAACCATCTGTTCATCACTGTGTTAGTGGGACAATGTCCAGTCTTTAGAACTGTGCATGCAGCTGCTGGAACAGATATTCATGCCAGAGGACACATAGGAAGCAGTTTGGTAGATGGTTTCTATTCTGTCAAACAATTTGCTTATTCATCGGCTGACTGAAATGTGTTGTGGATTTATCTTCTTGACAATTAGGGATGTGAGTAGCAAATTATTCTTTCTTGAGTAAGGGTTCTTTACTTAGCCACATAATCTGGTGTGGCTACAGGCACGATAAGCTGTTGTTAAGTTGGATGAATTGAAAGAATTGGGACAGAAAAGACATAGCTTTCCTATAGAATTCCCTGTAAGGATTTATACATAGCTCTCCATAGCTTCTGATCCTTGGAAACTATCCTTGTTTCGTGTACAACTAAATATCTCTTCAAAAAGTTTTCTTTAGTTCTTTAATTTCTTTACCATTCTCTTTTTCAGGAACCCATCATCTTTATCCAGCTGGAACTTTTGTAGTCTTCCCCTCTTCTCAGCTGATTCAGCCTTCCTTCATATCTTTATTTTGCAATTTAGTCTTCATTCATTCTCTCAATGTCCCTGACCAATCTTAATTACCCTTTTTATTCTGAAGCACTGACACCACTTGCTAAACTCAGTCCAGTATGGTTGAAGTAAGGGAGAAAAGACACTGCTTCCTTTCACAGATGTATCTTTTAGGTTCGGGGGATTTTTTTTTTTCTTTTGTATTTTTGTTAGGTTATTGTCTATAGAGAGACATTAGAGGGAAAAAAATATTGCTCCTAGCATCAGAATGGGTATTTATTTATTTATTTGATTTATATAGCCACTCATCTCACATAGTGAAATAGACCACTTATAATAAAATACATAAAAACAAATAAAATAAATTATATATATATAAACAGCAGCTAAGATACAAAAAATACTGTCAACAAAGCCAAGAGATAAGCTCTTTCATACTTCTGGGGCCCCAGGCCCAGCCATAAAACCAAGTTTTTAAGGCCTTGTGCAAGATCAGCAGGGTCAGGTGTAACCTAATCTCAAGTGGAAGGATGTTCCACAGGATGCGTATCCTGGCAGAAAAGACTTCTTCTTGGGCTGCATCAACTGATACTCCCTAGCTGACAGCATTCAGAGCATGCCCTTCTTGCCAGACTGATGTGATGGATGCTACACAAAACTGAAGATTTTGTTCTTGGCTCTCTCACCATATCTCCTCATCCTTTTTGTTGTCAGAATTCTAAGTGAAACTTGGACACCCTGGAGATTGGGACTTTTTTATTCATTTTGATTTGCATCTCCAAAATTGAGACATGCTCTTTCCCCCCCTCTTAATTCAGAAGGAGATAGTTTATGACCGCTGGGTTAATCCTCCCAGGATGGTAACTAACCTTAGTTAATTATTTAAATGTAGAGTGACAATTGAAACCAGTCCAAAAAGCAGGATACATATGATGAAATCTTATATAATATAGAATAGCAATGCTTTCGTAGTTGAGACTAAATTCTGTGCATCTTTAAATTATTACTTAGCTGTGTTACATTTACATAACGGTATATGCTACTGTTTCTCATTCCCATCTTTATATGCTGGAAAAGTGCATTTTATGGCACTCATGATCAGAGGAGGACCTGAAAGCCATAAAAGAAGACTTGGGTACTTCAAGTTGCTCTTTCTTGATATACTGTACATGTGTATCAACATTTAAGATTATTGAATTTAGATAGACTTTTTATTAGGAGCATTGCTACTACTTTAGACTGCAATCTGTACATACTTCCCTTGGAGTAAATCCAATTTTTTCAGTGGACTTTACATCTCTTAGTAGACCTGTTTAGGATTGCTAAATAGACTAAAAGAATTCCCAAAGGTCTCATTCATCAAGTAAGCAAAGCAGAATCACAGATGGCAAATACTTTTCTAATCGTATGAAATAAAAGATTTGATGATAGACTTTATCTAGGTAAATAAATCAATGTTAATGCTCCTACCAGACTCTTAATGCTTCCAGCTGGAGTCAAAGCACTATTGTTAAATGAAATCACCATTGTTGGAACCATGCCCAATAGATATTTTGAACCTATTGCTAAACTCTTAGATTTGTTCAGGTTTAATTACCTAGCCTAGCAAATATATGTTCCAAATGGTTATTTATTCTGGAAATGTATGTTTTTATGACTCAATTATGGAAGGAATATATTATCATTGACATTAAATAAGAATAACTACATTGAGCAGGATATGGATATTATTTAAAAACTAGCAATTCAGTCCCAGGGACTGAATAAATATGTCATTTATCCCGCATAGTATTGTAACTCTGTTCTCCAACATAGAAGTCTTTTGAGAGCTGTTCAAGTTTATAGACACAGAATACTAGTCTGTAAGGGACAAGCATGACAATTCAAAGAACAATAAGTACCAGGGTTGAATCTGAGCCAAAATACAATTTTACATCTTTGATCACCCATACACTGCAGCTGTTCTGGGCTATATTAAATACTGCATAGACACTGTTACTGTGGACAAACATATCCGGATTTACCACAAACAGAAGTCTTGGATGACTAAGGAAGTCCAGCATTTCCCGCATGACAGAAATAATGCCTTTAGGTCTAGTGATGGGGCAAAATATAGTGCTGCCATAGCTATTGGAAGAGAGGCATTCAGCAGGCCAAGGCAGATTATAAAAGGAAGATTGAAGATCATTTTCATAACAATGATGTGAGGCAGGTGAGCCAGGGGATCCAACAAATCACCAACTATAGACACAATAACATCACTCCTGTTGACAGGGATGCTTCATTGGCAGAGGAGCTGAATCATTTCTTTGCCCGCTTCGAAGTGAAGTCATCAGAGGCAGCTGTACCACAACCACTAGTCCACTGTAGCCCTCCCCTCACCAGGGAGGAGCATGAGGTGAGGAGTACCTTGAGAGCTGTGGACTCAAGGAAGGTTGCTGGACCTGACAGCATTTCTGGCCGGGTGCTTAAAGACTGCACAGACCAGTTGGCTGGGACCTTTACCAAGATTTTTAATCGGTCCTTATCTCAGGCCACTATTCCATCCTGTCTGAAGGCTTTCATCATTGTTCCATTACCAAATAAGTTCTTTATTAACCATCTCAGTGATTATAGACCAGTGGCACTCACCCCCATTATCATGAAGTGTTTTGAAAAACTGGTCCGCAGGTACGTCATGTCCTGCGTCCCATACACACTCGACAGTCACCAGTTTGCATACAAAGCAAAAAGATCCACAGAGGATGCCATAGCAATCACTCTCCATACTGCTCTGACTCATCTGGAACAGTGGGGGACCTATGTAAGGATGCCCTTTGTGGATTTTAGCTCTGCACTCAACACAATTCTTCCATACATACTGGTGTCTAAACTTGTCAACCTCAGTCTTTCACATTCAATCTGCCTTTGGATTATGAACTTCCTGTCTGGCTGTTCTCAGAGGGTTAGATTAGGGAACTATATTTCTTCAGCCCTTATTTTTAATACTGGCTCCCCACAGGGCTGTGTGTTGAGCCTCCTACTTTACACCCTCTACATTTATCACTGCACCCCCACTTATCCCAGCAATATAATTGTTAAATCTGTGGATGATATAACCGTGGTGGGGCTTATCTCCAAGGGGGATGAGTTTGCCTACTGGTTGCTCTTTTGGTGCAGAGACAATAATTTGGTTCTCAACATTGCTAAGACCAAGGAGCTTATAGTAGATTATAGGACCAATAGATCAGACATTCAGCCCCTGATCATCAGTGGAGACTGTGTGGAGCGAGTGGCCAGCTTTAGGTTTCTGGGTGTTACCAAAAAGGAGGACCTGACCTGGAGTGCTCATGTTATAGCATTGGTTAAGAAGGCCCAGCAGAGATTATATTTCTTGAGACTTCTGTATCAACTACAGTTCTACACATGATTTTCTGAAATTACCCCCATCCCCCAAATACTATATGCCCTAATTTTGAACAGATACATGGAATATTTTGCCAACAGACAGACAATATATATGATTTGTTATATTGTGTTTCCATATAATCAGCTGAGGAGATACCTGGAGCTACTATCCATTGCTAAATGGTATTTATGGCTTGGGAAACAAAAAAGATGCTGAATAAACTGTTGTATTCTTGAAGCATAATAAAATAGTGGTATTGATTATTTCATTCCTTGAAGAACTGAAGAAGATTGGCATTGCTTAACCTGTCTTTCTGTAGTTACTTTCCTTTATGCTGCAACATCTGCCAGAAGCAAGTTAACTAGGACAGCAAGCCTCCAACCAACAACTACCACATTGGCAAGTAGAATTAGAATGGAAGGAAGGAAACCATGTTCAGCTTCCTCTTGCCCAAAAGTATGTTTAACCAGAAAGCCTTTCCATAGCAGAGGCCAGCAAACTCATTTTTTTAAAAAACTAAATTGATAAACCTTAAATATTTTCCAACGGAATGTAAAAGAAAAAATATGACAAAAGTTCTGAGAAAAGTGTATCACTAGCCATTGTATATTCAGGCAAGAAATTGACACCTTCAGCCATTATTGAAGTCTAAAATTAAATATTTGGAACAGGTTTTTAGTTCATCACGTCCAACTCCCTGCTCCATGTAGACATACAACAGCTTTCTTGTTTTTGTTTTTTTCTTGAAAACAGTTTTTCAGCGAACAACTCTATGAAGACAAATGTTTAAAACCTAAATAATTTAGGACACAAGATCATTTATCCTGGAATGTTCAGTTGCTAAGAATCTGAGTAACACTCTTACCTTCACTAAGATATTAATACCTCATGGTTAGTTTAGTGGCAACCAGCAGACATATGTTTCCTAAAAAAAATAAAATAAAAGTGAGACAGACATACTTTCTACTCTCCACTGATTTTCTCAGGTTCTTTTTTTTCATGCAGAATTTATTGGGGAAAAAATTATTCTTCAGTTTTGTATTAATGCCTAAGAAATAGGAAAAGTGATACTACTAGGCTCTCTTGAATGATATTGTGGAATAGAGGAGAGTTAACAATTAATGGATGGAAATTCAACCTCACTTCCCTTGCTTGAGTCATGTTCAAATGGCTACCTGCCAGTCCCTTGGTATTTTAAAGAACGTGATGCCTCCCTGCTGGAGATCCTGGCACCCATCAGTGAAGCCAGATGGAGAGAACCCTACATGTTTACTGATTAAAAGTAAATGTAAGTCTCTGGAATTGTTGGCAGAACTATGCAATTAATTCTCAGGGAATTTAGTGTCTCCGGCTAGGTCAGCAGTAGTAAAAGAATTTTTTTTAAAAAATAATTACAATAACAAAAACAAGGCACACAAAAACATGTAAATCACATTTTCCAAAGAATAGCAAAATTATTCATTCTATATCACTGTATCACTTAATCCTGAATGTATTCAACAGTTTTGACAATTTTGTACTGAACATCCAAGAAAATATCTTATTCCAAGCAGTCTTCTGGGATCTCAGCTTGAAGTAGATTCTTATATTGTTCATTAGCCAGAAACATTTTTGTTAAATTTACAATTCATTAAAAAAAAGTGACTAATGTCTTCACTGATTTGTTATTTTTCAGTAGTGTTACAACTGTTGTGAGATATTTTTACCCCCTAAGAAAGTACACACCATATGATATTACAATGTTGATTTATATTAGAAAATTAATATTACGCATTTACTTTATATTAGTCCATTTTCAATTTGAATTTAAGATTCAGATTGGAAAGATTCATTCAAATTTGTGATTTGGAAATTCTATATGAGAGTCGTATAGAATTTCCAAATCACAAATTTGAATGAATCTTCCCAATCTGAATCTTAAATTCAAATTGAAAATTGACTTACCCTTATTTTCTCTGGAAATCAAAGAGCCAGTACATCATTTAAACTCATTTGAATTATGTCAAAAATTACTCTGAGTAAGTAGACAAAAATAATTGACACAGTGATGCTATTAAAACATACCATCTAAGGGAGACTTCCGGTGGCAGGCGTCTTCGTCGGTCGCAGCTGTTTGCTGCCTCCCGCCTGTTTCGCGTAAAAGCCGGTTTGACAGCTAGCATCAGCTGTCAAACGGCTTGATACCTTTCCCCTGGGCATAAGGGGATAGGTGAGCTGCCCGGGGTAGGAGTTGAGTTCCCGAGTCGTCCTATATGGACGATGTAGGTGANACATGGCTTTTTCAACAAGCGGGCCTGACCTAGGGTGAGTTTTAAATAGGGACAATTTTTAACGATTTTAAAGAGCCACAGCTACCAATATTTGGGTTTTAATTGGTTTTTAGTAGGGGAAATTTTTTATATGATGTTTTAATATGCTGTGAGCCGCCCTGAGTCCCATGGGGAGAAGGGCGGCATATAAATCCTGTAACATAAATAAATAAATAAATAAATAAATATAACTGTGGTGGGGCTTATCTGCAAGGGGGATGAGTTTGCCTACCGGTTGCTCTTTTGGTGCAGAGACAATAATTTGGTTCTCAACATTGCTAAGACCAAGGAGCTTATAGTAGATTATAGGAGTAATAGATCAGACATTCAGCCCCTGATCATCAGTGGAGACTGTGTGGAGTGAGTGGCCAGCTTTAGGTTTCTGGGTGTTACCAAAAAGGAGGACCTGACCTGGAGTGCTCGTGTTATAGCATTGCTTAAGAAGGCCCAGCAGAGATTATATTTCTTGAGACTTCTGTATCAACTACAGTTCTACACATGATTTTCTGAAATTACCCCCATCCCCCAAATACTATATGCCCTATTTTTGAACAGATACATGGAATATTTTGCCGACAGACAGACAATATATATGATTTGTTATATTGTGTTTCCATATAATCAGCTGAGGAGATACCTGGAGCTACTATCAATTGCTAAATGGTATTTATGACTTGGGAAACAAAAAGATGCTGAATAAACTGTTGTATTCTTGAAGCATAATAAAATAGTGGTATTGATTATTTCATTCCTTGAAGAACTGGGACAGATTGGCATTGCTTAACCTGTCTTTCTGTAGTTACTTTCCTTTATGCTGCAATATCTGCCAGAAGCAAGTTAACTAGGACAGCAAGCCTCCAACCAACAACTACCACATTGGCAAGTAGAATTAGAATGGAAGGAAGGAAACCATGTTCAGCTTCCTCTTGCCCAAAAGTATCTTTAACCAGAAAGCCTTTCCATAGCAGAGGCCAGCAAACTCATTTTTTTTTAAAGTTAAATTGATAAATCTTAAATATTTTCCAATGGAATGTAAAAGAAAAAATATGACAAAAGTTCTGAGAAAAGCGTATCACTAGCCATTGTATATTCAGGCTAGAAATTGACACCTTCAGCCATTATTGAAGTCTAAAATTAAATATTTGGAACAGGTTTTTAGTTCATCACGTCCAACTCCCTGCTCCATGTAGACATACAACAGCTTTCTTGTTTTTGTTTTTTTTCTTGAAAACAGTTTTTCAGCAAACAACTCTATGAAGACAAAAGTTTAAAACCTAAATAATTTAGGACACAAGATCATTTATCCTGGAATGTTCAGTCGCTAAGAATCTGAGTAACACTCTTACCTTCACTAAGATATTAATACCTCATGGTTAGTTTAGTGGCAACCAGCAGACATATGTTTCCTAAAAAAAATAAATAAAAGTGAGACAGACATACTTTCTACTCTCCACTGATTTTCTCAGGTTCTTTTTTTTCATTCAGAATTTATTGGGGAAAATACTATTCTTCAGTTTTGTATTAATGCCTAAGAAATAAGAAAAGTGATACTACTAGGCTCTCTTGAATGATATTGTGGAATAGAGGAGAGTTAACAATTAATGGATGGAAATTCAACCTCACTTCCCTTGCTTGAGTCATGTTCAAATGGCTACCTGCCAGTCCCTTGGTATTTTAAAGAACGTGATGCCTCTCTGCTGGAGAGCCTGGCACCCATCAGTGAAGCCAGATGGAGAGAACCCTACATGTTTACTGATTAAAAGTAAATGTAAGTCTCTGGAATTGTTGGCAGAACTATGCAATTAATTCTTAGGGAATTTAGTGTCTCCGGCTAGGTCAGCAGTAGTAAAAGAATTTTTTTAAAAAATAATTACAATAACAAAAATAAGGCACACAAAAACATGCAAATCACATTTTCCAAAGAATAGCAAAATTATTCATTCTATACACTGCTGTATCACTTAATCCTGAATGTATTCAACAGTTTTGACAATTTTGTACTGAACATCCAAGAAAATATCTTATTCCAAGCAGTCTTCTGGGATCTCAGCTTGAAGTAGATTCTTCTATTGTTCATTAGCCAGAAACATTTTTGTTAAATTTACAATTCATTAAAAAAAAGTGACTGATGTCTTCACTGATTTGTTATTTTTCAGTAGTGTTACAACTGTTGTGAGATATTTTTACCCCCTAAGAAAGTACACACCATATGATATTACAATGTTGATTTATATTAGAAAATTAATATTACACATTTACTTTATATTAGTCAATTTTCAATTTGAATTTAAGATTCAGATTGGGAAGATTCATTCAAATTTGTGATTTGGAAATTCTATATGAGAGTCGTATAGAATTTCCAAATCACAAATTTGAATGAATCTTCCCAATCTGAATCTTAAATTCAAATTGAAAATTGACTTACCCTTATTTTCTCTGGAAATCAAAGAGCCAGTACATCATTTAAACTCATTTGAATTATGTCAAAAATTACTCTGAGTAAGTAGACAAAAATAATTGACACAGTGATGCTATTAAAACATACCATCTAAGTTTTAAGGAAAAGAAGTAAATCAGAGCCAATATCCTATTTCAGATTCCTATTTGATGTTTCTGGGGAATCAATCCTTCAAAATCCCCAGATTATTTCTAAAATTAAAGATGATTCTTTTTTTATCTGCTGTCATATTCAGTGCTAAAAGGACAAGCTCTAGTGATGTTTATGCATTTGAATTGTTGATGACTTTCATAATTGTCTTTTTGATTTCCTATCTTTTCACAGTTACTCAGTAATAAAACATTAATCCTTGACTTTGCTTTGAGGTGATTCGTTATGTAAAGACTGGATAAGAGCAGAACTTTTGCATTTCTCAAATACGGTATAATATTTTGTTACTAGTTTCTGTGTCAAAAAATGCTGATTGAACCTTACTGAAGGAATATCATTGTCCAAACTTCCAAAAACCCTTATTCCCAGACAAATACAAATGTTATGTTGCTACTGAGAACTGGCTGGCACCTCAGTATTTTGGTTCTGATGCTGAGTCATTCTAAATACTTCAAAGGCTTCTGGGTGACTTTCCCCTGTGCAAAGAGCTACAACATTTTACAGGAAATGTTAGGATCTATGTCGCATGGCATTGCATGACGTGGCACAGTCCTGAAGTAAGTTATGATAGGCTCCAGAGCCAAAAGTGAATTCCTTTTCTGGATCCATTTTACACCTTTTCTGATATTCTTCATTTGTCCTTTGCCTGGCATTTTTTTTCCTCTCTGTCCTTCTCGTGTAACAGGATGCCAAGGAAGAGACAGCTCTTTTTTTATCAGCTTGCTTGCTAATTATGTCCATGAAAAAAAAAAATCTGGATTAAGACTTGGCAGTGCTACCCCGTACATGCCTTCAGCACATTAACTGAATCTGTCATGGATTCAGTGTAAATTCCTATGCTGAACATTGGGTTGGACTTGTTTACGGACCCAGGGCCTTCAAAGTTTATAATTATTTGAATATGTGGAGACGAAGAGCTGCAAAAAAAAAATGCTAGTGTGACCTCTAAAAAGTAGCAGCACATATCACAGAAAAAAACCTGCCACATGCAGCCTTTTGTCACATAGTAAGCTACATTTCACCATATTTCCCAGTTTTTCTCCTCTTGGGAATGAAGGAAAGGTCAGTGATTTTCAGAATTTATGGACGGTATGCAATCTAGGTGTGCCACTATTTATAATCTGTTGGATCTTGATGTTTTTACACAATGAAAATGCTTGACAGATTTTAATTGTGTAAATCTGAAAAAAATAATCAACATAGTAGCTGTAGCAACAAGAATCGTTTCTTTTAAATCAAGTCAATGTTACCTTGATGCCTTAGAAAGTTACATGTTTTTGTGCTTATATATAAACTCTTTTCTCAGGAGGCATATATATGAAGTGTCAGTACAGAAAAAGTGAGAGGCTGACAGATTTCTCAAAGACTGAATCAAAACAATTTTAATACTGCAAACTGAATCTTCGTCTTTCTCATTTTAAATAACACTTCATCCTTGGGGATTTTTTTTTTTAAATAACCCTAGACAGATTCCTGTATTAATAGCAAACAATAAAAGTGATAAGATAGTAAAAGAAATACTGGGGCAGGTATAAAGTGTCACATAAAAATAGATAGAATGAAATAAAGAGATAAACTCTGGAATAGGACAGGTTATTTGATCCTATTATGTACAGAGCAGAGATCTTGATGGATGAATATATGTCAGCATTTTGGAATATATCTAAAGGTCTTTTTCTAAATGTCGTAATTCCAACTTGTTTACAAGGATTTTACAAGATTCAAGGAATAAAGAATAGACATTAATTTGTTCATAGGGCCAAATCAGTGAACTAAAAATTAAAAGGTGTCTAGGTGTTATGTCCCTTGGACAAGAAGATTGATGATAGGCCTGAATACATCATTTTCAGTATATTTCATAGATTGTATTGTCTACTTCTAACTGGCCACATAAGCAAGCTTCTGTGTTGGAGAGTCTTGTCTACTAATGATGCTTTTGGTCTTCCAAAATTCTAAGCAATATGCTGATTGTAAAAATTTGCCTTCTGGTATGTAGACCCAATAAAGCTAAGAGTACAGGTAGTGCTCAACTTACAACAGTTCATTTAGTGACCATTCAAAGTTACAACGGCACTGAAAAAAGTAACTTATGACTGATTTTCACACTTACGACCATTACAGCATCCCCGTGGTCACATGATCAAAATTCAGATGCCTGGCAACTGCCATGTTCTTATGATGAATGCAGGACCCTGGGGCCATGTGATCCCCTTTTGCAACCTTCTGACAAGCAAAGTCAATGGGGAAGTCAGTTTCATTTAAGAACTGTGTTACTAATTTAACAACTATGGTGATTCACTTAACAACTGAGGAAAGAATGATGGTAAAATGGGGCAAAACTCACTTAACAAATGTTTAATTTAGTAACAGAAATGTTGGGCTCAATTGTGGTCATAGGTTGAGGACCACCTATATGAGAGATTAATTATGAGGGAGGTTGGGGAAATATCTGGAGGAATGATTGACACACACATCCAGCTATTTGGAAAGAAGTTTGTTGATAGCTTATCTCATAAACAGCAGTTTAGTCAAAGATGCAGAAAGCTCTGGAAGAAGAGATTCAAGAGAATCTACCTTAATGAGCTCAGAACTCAGAGCCATTTGCTTTGTGAAATGGGCAGCTATATAAATTTGAAAAATAAACAAAGGCTGGAAGCTCCTATTGTGGTTTCCAAGACTGGGTACTTTATCCCTAATTCTTGCATCAAATTCATTATTAAAACCTGTTTGATTGTTGCTTCCTTGATCATGTCCTGCGATATCGAGACTGACAAAGAAATGGGCCAAACAAAATTATAATACTAGGTAAGGATATTAAGCTCTCATTTCTGATTTATTCTGTTTTTCCAAACAGTTCCTTTTATTGTGATATTATAAATCTTGATAAACTATATTATTCCAATGTACTTCAATGCAATATTTATTTAACATTTCAATATTATTCAATGCAATAATATTTATATAATATTATTAAAATGCTATCATGTAGAAAGCTTAAAGTAATGAAAATAAAAAGAAAACGTACACATCAATATTCATTCAAGTTAAGGATGCCAATATATTTAACTTTTCATTCAAAGATAAGTATAACATAAAAAAGAACTTCTGCAATTCATATCAAATTATTAGTTATAGAACAGTGGTTTGGGTCTTAAATTAATTGCTTGATATTAAGATTTGCATAGTTGCTTAATGAGGCCACTTGGAGGACATTTGCACTACTCAAGTGATCCCGAGGACGTCTTCAAAGAAAAACAAGAAAGTCCAGTTGCCTCTTGAAAAAGCACCTTTGGGACTTCTTGATTGTTGGTCTGATGTTAATCTTGGTGTTAATCTATGTTCATCTGGCTATTGATTGTTGATGGGGAAGTGCTTTTGTCTTTTTGTTCCCTTTTTGGCTTGTTGATTATGTCTTTTGCACAGTATGTAGATATTTTTATGTCTATGTATCAATTGATGGCCAATTTGTCAGACTGACAGGCTTCCAGGAATTCTCTAGTGTTTTTGGATTTGGCTTGGTTAAAATTGTTTTTCCATTGAAACTATGCTTAAGCCTATCCATATGCTGTGGAATTAAAGAGTTGTCATCATGTTTTCTGACTGGTAGTTGGATACTGTTTTTCCGCCCCTTAATATATCTCCTTTCTTTTTATCCATCGACCTTGGTTTATTACAGCTTTCACTTCTTGCTTTGCAATAACAGTATTATTGCAGAGGGGTCATCAAATCACAGGTTGGTATGATAAAAAAAAAAAGATAACCAAAACAATTATCTTTCTTTTATTCAAAGTTTTGAGTAGAACAATAAACAATAATACATATTAGAACAAAAAAGCAGGAGGAAAAGCATACAAGAAAAAAGAACATGTATACAAAGAACCCTCTCCCAGCCAAAGAAAGCGACTTCTCACACTCATCATGGCATAAACAATCCCAAAATGTTTTCATCTCCTCTTGGTTAATAACTGTAGAACTCTTCGTCCCAAACACATCTCTTAACATTAGGCAAATCATATAAGTAACTTCTTCAATCCAAACAAAAAACAGTTCTCAAGGATGTGAGTAACTTAGCTGTTCCATTTAAACAGGTCCCTTCAAAGTAATTTTGCTGTAACCAAATAGATTCTTCTAATGAAAAAAAGAGAGGTACTTAATCCAATGGTATTGCTAACTTTTGTTATATGAAGGTCACATTTGGTATGTGTTTCTATACATCATATTAGTTCATCTTAATAGCTAAAAGCAGCAAATTGCAGGAAATTAAATGGCAGTCAATGACATTTGCTAACTAGAAAAACATCCCAGTGGTGAACCATTTAATTGTTAGAGACCTCATTGAGTTTCTGTCAGTTACACAGAAACCTACCCACTTGTCTGCTCAACAAAGATTACAGATATTATACCTATTATGTGCATATTTCACCTTTGTATTATAGGATAGGAAAGTAGCTGATGTAAAAAGAATACATAGAAAGAGGGGAAAGAAATCCAATGGGAGAAAAATATTAGAGCACTGCCTGGAATATTTAATACAAAGAAATATTAAAGATAATGCTAAGGCAAATCTAGAAATGACAAGATTTTTTTTTAATGTCAAACTATATTGAAAAATCAAGTATATATGTTGGTATTTAGATATGTTCTGGCTCATTTATTGGTTAACAGAATAACAGAGTTGGAAGGGGCCTTGGAAGTCTTCTAGACCAATTCCCTGCTCAGGCAGGAAAATGGTTTGAAAATGTCAAGGGAAATATGACTATTCTTATCAAGACATTCATCATAATTAATAACATAGTTAGTGACCTTGAGAGATTTCAAAAGCCAATATAATCAAGAACTGAAAAAGCTGGTGCTTTTCTTAATATCCAGCTATGTGGACTGAACAAACTAAATGGGATCCATGACAACAGAAAGGTTTATATAATCAAAATATTAATGTAGGAACTATTGATACAATAAAGCAAAGTATAAGAAGAATGCTTGGCCACTGATAAAAATAATATACCAACATTTTGGGTTGGAATATATAAATTATTTTTAAAATCTGATTGGCCAATTTCCTATAGTGTAGAAGAATGTAAGTCTTTATATGACAGAACTATATAGCACAACTATAAAGGGAAGATCACATCTCCTCACAATAATTAATTTGTAATAAGAACAATTATTGCCTGTGACTCACAATCACTTACATAAATCAGAAGACTGATTCTACACATTATGAGATTCAAGATAGTGAATATCTCCCTTGTATCATTTTTAAAATATCCTTATTGGTTTTGTTTCCATCATATGGTATGGTATGGCCACTACTGTAGACACAGGCTGCTTCTCAGTTGCCACTGCACTGTTCTGGAACAAATTATAGGGCAACTGATAGTGGTCAGGAGTGTCTCTCTGAACCAAGCATCTCCTTCTTTTGGAGTTGACCTGCTTAGCCTTTTCAATTTCCAAGACCTCAGGCTTCTCAGGGACATTATCAATATGTAACAGCTGAAAAAAGTAAAATCCTGGTTGTAGCTCATTTTGTTTTATGTCTAATATGCCAGGATTAATGTTTAAACATTAATATAATTGTGATGAAAAGGTCAGTGTGATCTACACCAGAAAACTATGTTCACATCAGAAAGTTATGAATTTAACCTTTGTTAATAATTTATGGCAATGTCTTTTTCAGTTGATAATATGCCTTTATTTCAACTGAAGCCAAGCCTATTTCTGAGAGTTCCCTAAATATTATCTTTCTAACACTAGATAGACATTAACAAGGAAGTGTTCTGTAAAGATGAGGCACACCCCTTCAGGATAATATGTTCAGATAGACACACTCCATTTGCTTTGAAAAATGGTCCAATTATGCTCCATTTCAGTGTGCAGAAAAATGATGTACTTGCATAACTAGAAACAATAAATCTAACACTTAGAGAAGCTTCCCCCGTGCAATTAGTTGCCAGAATGAAGCCAGAATTTAATCTTGAAGGAAACAATAGTTGCTGCTATCACTCACAAAGGAGAGATATAAAACACTAACCTAGTATAAGAAATCTGCAGTTTTTATTTGGATAACACATTGGGCTTCTTTGTTGAAGTGGCAGCCTTTTCTCTGCCACGAACTCTGTCTGTGGGACAGGAGAATTACTTATACCTGTCTTGAGTCACATTACATTATACTAGTATAAGAGATTTAAATGGAGGAACTAGTCTCACTATACTAGAAATAAGCAAGAAAGAAATGAAAGCTGTAGCCGGAAAGAGAAAGAACTGGCTGATCTTTCCATCATAGCTTGTTAGCTGGAAACATAATCCAATGCTTTCATATAATGCTACACAAGTTGTAAATATGAAAATTTCAGTATCAAACAGTATTCACCAGAACATCTTTTCTTAAAGTTTTACCAATTTGTTTTCTAGATTTCTATCTCACCTTTCCTCCAGAAGCTCAAGGTATGCACAACAGGCTTTCCTCCAATTTTCCCCAGAACAACAACCCTGTGAGTTAAGTTGGACTCTTAGAGAATTATTAGCACCACCACCGCTTCTGGACTTTGTGCTTGAGATGGAAAAAAAATGATATTATGTTTAGACTGATTTGCCGATACAGGAATGGCTAGTGCATAGAAATGCCAAAAAGTTGAGATTTGATTTTAATGTCTGATTTTACTGCAACAGAGAGAGTTGGAAGTCAATGCCTTTTGTTTCTTTCCCTCCCTTTCTTCACACCTTTTTTATTTTCCCTTTCTCTACTGTTGTCCCCTACTATTTGCTTTTGTATTTTCACATTTTATGTTATAAATGAATAAAACTAATAATAACAATTATAAAAATTACTGGCACCAACTAAGTTTCCAGGACTGAGTGTGAAATTGAACTTCAGCCTCTCCAGTTCTATTCCAACATCCCACACATTTGTCATTGTACTTCCCTAAACAATATAATTTGACTAATAATTAGTGCAGGGCTGTACATAAGTAACACTAACAAAATATATCTTTAATACATAGATGTATACGATTGGAACATTTATTGATTTTACAAAAATAACATCAGCTACAATAAGTCTGAAAATATGGGGCACTATAACATCTGTAATAGCATAAAATCAAACTTATTGTAACAAAGGTTATTGTAGCAAAAGTTATTTGTAAAGTTCCAAATAGAATGCTGCATCTCTATACTTATCACCAAGTCACTTATATTTCTGTTTTGAAAGAAATGGGGACTGTATCAGTGTAGATTCATAATATAAGACTGCTGTCAATCTCTTTTTCATTTTGGCAGTAAGGAAATTGAAGAGTTACATTTAATGCGAACCAGGTTCTAACCCAGGCATTAAAATTCTGGGAATGACTGGACCGAGAAGATTGGTTGTAGATTATAATAGTTTTAGAGTGTGTTTCTTTAACTGTTGCATACTATATTGATAGGTATTTTTATAATGCCTTGCCCCAAATTTGTCCTGCGTATTTTCATGAGTGAAATATGGAGTTTTGATTTTCACTGTATCAACAACTCTCCAGGAGACTACAAACTTCTGGGGAACTTTGAGAAAGGATATTGTGCAATAGAAGGCAACAATAGCAGTTACGCACCACAACTTTCAGAAATTAAGTAAACTAAAAGAAAAAGAAAAAAAAACACTAAGAAAGTAATAGAGATTTTATTCCAGGATTTGTTGTTGTTTTAAACATAAAGATCTTAATAAAAATAAAGGCTTGGAGTTAGGATTAGGGTTGGAACATAAACAGAACAGAAGCAAAAAATATTATTAGGATAGCATTTTTTTCTATTTTCCCCCCAGTTCTGGATACCCTAGACAGTTGTAGAGAAGCTGAAATAATTCACAGAGATACAACAAAGATGATCAGAGGACTAAAAAGTAAATGCCATAAAGAGAGATTGAAAAATCTGGGGAGGATATGGTAGTGCTTCTCAAAAATCTGGGGAGGATATGGTAGTGCTTCTCAAAAATCTGGGGAGGATATGGTAGTGCTTCTCAAATATCAGACAGCCTACAGCCAAAAACAAGATATACCTAACTATCAAAATTGCAGAATAATAATTTTAAGACATAGGAAGGAAGTTTCTAAATAAATATTTGAAAAATGATTGACTTTGTAGGAAGCAAGCAGGGAAGTTCGCAAATGGCAATTACATAATTGTGGGGTATTACAACCATTGTAAGTGTGACCTGGTTGCCAAGTGTCCAAATTGTGATTATATAACTTTGGGGAACTTGTGATGGCCATAATTTCAAAGACTAATGTCCAACTCATTCACCGCTGTTGCTGACTACCTGTAGCCCAAAACTAGTCTAATCCATCACTAGAAAAAGACACTGATGGAAGCCTTCTATCCCACCAAAACAGATGATTCAAAGCTGTTGCAGTGTGCTGGTAGGAAAAAATGATACTGCACAAGAATTTGAACTTGTGAACACACTCAGACTTGCAAGACTGATGTAGACCAAATCAGGAAATAGACTCTATAGGAAGATTGGAATTATACTTTTATTATGATATTATTATGATTCATAGAATCTATCATGCTTCCCATATATTTTTTCTTTCTTCTGAAAGCTCTTTTGTGGCGACTTGAAAACTGTTTATGCTTCCAACAGTGCAAAATATCTTCTCAAGTCTTTGGCTTGTGATTAGGAAACCTCCTTTCACTATCAATTCCTGCTGTGGCATCTCCATTCTTTGGTCTGATAAACCTGGATTATTTCACAAAAGCTGAAGTGTAATTACTCCAGACCTCTGATCCTTTTTCTTTAAGGATTTATATAGTCTTACATGGCTTGCAGATGTAAGCCAGTTTGTTCTAGATAGAAAGATAAACATTCCATAAACATTGCAGGTCATAGTACTGTTGGTGTATTTTATAAGGCCTTTTATTTTTATAAGGCCTTTTTCAGGTTTTGCTTTCAAATCCATTTTGGCACCTGTTGACTGTCTGGAGTTTTCTCAGCAACATTTTGGGAAGTGTTTTGTCATTGCCACTTTCCTAGGTCTGAGAAAAAAATGACTGGCTCAGAATCACCATGGCTTTGTGTCTAAAGCTGGACTAGAGCCGTGGTGGCACAGTGGTTAGAATGCAGTATTGCAGGCTAATTCTACTGACTGCCAGCTGCCTGCAGTTCTGCAGTTTGAGTCTCACTGGCTCAAGGTTGACTCAGCCTTCCATCCTTTCAAGGTTGGTAAAATGAGGACCCAGATTGTTGGGGACAATATGCTGACTCTGTAAACTGCTTAGAGAGGGATGTAAAGCACTATGAGGCAGTATATAAATCTAAGTGCTATTACTAGAATTCACAGTCTTCTGGCATTTAGCTTGATGCATTTAACAAATACACCAAACACTCTTAATCAATTAAATATTGTCAATTTAGAGGGGAAATTCTATTAAGAACTTCCCCTTAAACTGTCACTAGCAAAATCCTGTTTCGTCCTCTTGTTGCTTGCTCAGTCTTGAGAAAAAAAAGCAGTGGGATTGAATGCACAGTAATCTGTTCAAATGTTATAGAAGAAGAGATTCTCAGGAAAGATACACCATAAACAGAATGCAATCATCTGAAGAATTTAGGCATGAAAACTACTAATAATCTGGCTGGATTCAATTAAATGTCTATGTAATCCCTTGATGTCTCGTTTAGATCTGGGACTCATCAGATATTCTGTGAAGTGTATATGATTTAAATGAAGGACACAGATGCTTTCTAACATTTGTCCCAGCTTCTTATGCTTGGAGAATGGTGAGCAGCTGTGGAAAGATGAATTTGCTTAATCATTTTAACGCATCTAAAACTAGTAAAGTACACTAGCAGTCCCCTTTCCACAGCCGATCTGTTCTGTAACAATGTGTTTCCTTCCAAATTGGATTCTCCACCTTGCTTTCACAATATTACCAGGCTAACCAAATTGAAGCAAGAATGGTTT
>NW_015388642.1:146607-147762 GCF_001527695.2 Protobothrops mucrosquamatus | reverse complement strand
AAGAAGAAGAAGAAGAAGAAGAAGAAGAAGAAGAAGAAGAAGAAGAAGAAGAAGAAGAAGAAGAAGAAGAAGAAGAAGAAGAAGAAGAAGAAGAAGAAGAAGAAGAAGAAGAAGAAGAAGAAGAAGAAGAAGAATATGCTGACCAATTCCCAGTAATTCTGGATGGTTTACAGTTGTTAGAGCATCGAAAAAACAAAGAACAATAGAAAAAACAATAGAAAAAACAATAGAAAAACCACGACAAAGACCCAATGATGGCAAATAAAACATACCCAAAGGGGAATATATAGGAAGGGACATCAATTTTTCTTTCTAAAGTCTTAGACAAAGAGACAGTACCAGTAGAGTGGGAAGTTCCATTCAATGGCTCATGAGTGAGACAACTTTAAATTGTTTTCAGGTACACTAGTATTAAATAAGTGTTTCTTCCATAATTCTGCCATTGGTAAAGGATATGGACAAAGTGTGCAAAATTTATTAGGCTTATCACCCACTACCTTGGAGTGAAGTCAGGGAACTGCAATGAGGCAGATGGGGTGGGCAATGGAGACAGCACATACTGTACTTCCATGTCAGAAGCACCAAAGCACTACCATGGTGAAATGATTAGCTGGTGTCATCACTGTTGTCCATGGAATCCCCAGTTGATGGCTCCTTTCATGTTCCCATTAATGAGCCCACCAAAGTGGTACCTATTTATCTACTTGTGTTTGCATGCATGCGAACATCTAGGTCGGCAGGAGCTGGAGCAAATGATAGGAACTCATCCCATCACACAGCAGCACTCGGGCTTCAAATGCAGCACTCAGGCTTCAACCCAGCATCCTAGCCATGCTAGCCACTGCACTCGAGACAGCACATGTTAGGTTGGTATTGTTTTACACCAACTCAAGGTCAAGTGGACATTGTGGAGAAAGTTCCATAGAATTTAGCCAGTGTAAAAAAGATAATTACAGTGCCTGAGAATTATGTCTCTTTTCGGGAGAAAAATAAAAATGTAGTGTATACTGAAAGATGGAATGAGAGAGGAAGGGGATAGACAGATGGATTTGAAATAGAACAAGTAAACATAAAATAATATGCCAAATTATACTGTAGTATTAAATGTCAGAGAGCTACAGTCAGTATGAATTTTCAGCCTCACCCCTAATTATC
>NW_015388642.1:111190-142720 GCF_001527695.2 Protobothrops mucrosquamatus | reverse complement strand
CCTGCCAGGTCCGCTCCCCCCTCATGAATAAGTTCTTGAATGAGGGGGGCTTTATTCACCACGGACCTGGCATTGCACAGCATCAGCCGATGGTCCCGGGCCTGAGGATCTGAGGTCCCTGGAGGTCGAGTAGAGCCCTGAGGATCGGAGCATCCACAAGCTTGTAAGCAGCGTGTGCGTGCTCCCAAAACCCGATATGAATGTTTAGTACTATATATATATATATCATTTTTCAGTTGTGTCTTTTACTATATTTTTCCTCCTCTGCTGCTACCATTATAGCAACTTTTCTCCTTTTTATTTTTAGCTCTAGCTTAGTTTCCTTTGTTAAGTAGATCTCAGTCAAAGAAGTGATATTAATGAACACGGTATCACTGTGCTTTGTAGCCAAAGCACTTTTGTACAGAATTCAGTACAAAACGATACTACAAAGGGCAAATAAAGCAACGGGAAAGCAAGAACCACATTTTTGGTATCGGATAACAGGTAGTCCTTGATTTACAACAGTTTGTTTAGTGACTGTTTGAAGTTATGACACTGAAAAAACTGACTTATGACTGTTTTTCCCACTTATAATCATTCCTTGGTCATGTGATCAAAATCCAGATGCTTGGCAACTGGCATGTACTTATGAGGGTTGCAGTGTCCTGAGGTCCTGAGATCCCCTTTTGCAAACTTCTGACAAGCAAAGTCAACAGGTAAAGCCAGATTTACCTAATAACCATGTTACTAATTTAACTGCAATGACTCACTTAACAACCGTGACACAAAAGGTCGTAAAATGGGGTAAAACTCATTTAACAAATGTCTCACTTAGCAGCAGAAATTTTGGGGTCAATTGTGGTTGTAGGTCGAGGACTACTGGTTATGATTATTCTATATTGGTGACCCCAAAGCCAAATACCAAAATACAACAAACACTCCCCCCGTTAGACACCAAAAAGGGAAGAGATTTTTAAATATTTCCTTCCTTCCAGCTCTATAAGTCTCTATTAATTCCCACTGATTTCTTTTTAATAAAATAAGGCTATATAGGAGCCGTGATGGAGCAGTGGTTAGAATGCAGCATTGCAGGCTGACTCACTGCCCACTGCCAGGAGTTCGATCCTCACTAGCTCCATCCTTCCGAGATCAGTAAAATGAGGACCCAGATTGTTGGGGAGAGGGCTGTAAAGCACTGTGATGCTGAATATAAGTCTAAGTGCTATTGCTATTGCTATTGTTATATACTTAGCAACAGAAATAAACATGTCCATTTTGTCTGAATGTGCAACAAAGGCCTGTGATTCAACACCCCACCCCATTACACCTAACATACCCGAAACAAAGCAGATGCATACTGAACAGGGTTTCCCCAGCCAAAGTGAATATCTTTTAAAAAAATAAACTTTAGTTGCAGCAGCTTTTGTAATCAACTGAACAAAATGTGCTATTTCATCCCCCCCCCCTCCAGTATTTGTTTCAAACATCTTTTATTTACTGATGGAGTTTGCTCTTGAGCCAGCTTAGCTGCTTCATCAATACTTTTTAACTTTTTATATTGTATATGATCTGTGATCGCTGAAATTGTTTGTGTTGAAATCAGTCTCTGAGGATGCTGATCACAAATACCCTGCAACTAGGAAAAGGCAGACTGAAGATCTATTTGTGTTTGTATACATGTGAAAACAAAGCACAAAGAAAGGAAGTTCCAACTTAGAAACCATACAGATCTTTGCCTTAATCACTTCTTCTGTTGCAGAAAAATCAATCATATTGTGTCCATATGGATTCTTGACAAGCCACAATAGAATTCTGCTTGTTGTAGCATTATTGTTACACTAAAATGTGTCAGTTTTATCTACTAGATATAGATATTGTACATTTCCAATGTAATTAGAAAGAAACACAATTTTGTATACCAACAGAGAAGACCCTTACCCTCTGTCTTTTGGTCCTACTTCACAACTGAATGTCCAAGAATTACTTCCCTTGGATTGGATGGACAAGTTTATTAGCTTCTCTTTAAGTAATTTCTCTCATTACTGATTTTGCTTTTTTTTTTAGCACTGATTATGTTAATATTGAATGCAAAGAACAGATCAATATATGTGGCAGGTAGGAGCTCTATATGGGCTGCTATATTCCATCTTCCTAAAGATTCTCAAAGTTAAATTGTATTTCCCCCAGAAAACATTCACTAGCATTTATGATATCAGCTTCTAGCACTCAGTCATGATGAATGGCATTAAAGGACACCACAAGTCAACAGGATTTCATTTCCCCTCAATCTCCANGAACTCCATTCTGGGCGTTCTGTGAGAAAACAAGCCCTGGGTTTTTAGTTGTAATCTGTCTCACATGTAACTTCTATCTGTATAAGCAACCTGCCTTCTCCTGCCCTCCCTCCCTCACCTCATCCCAATGTAAAATCTACCTCCATGTAGCCATCCTATGCATCTCATGAAATGGGCGGCAGCTCATGAAAATCTACGCCTTACGTCAGAAAAGGCATGACCAGAATCATTCTGATTTTTGGCTACCATTGGTCAACATGGCTCTCCACCCACAATAGTTAAGATTGCAAAAGGTTATGCACAAGACTATTAATGAGCCCCAATGCCATATTGTTATGAGTACTGCTGCTCTTGTTTTTAATTTTATTAAATTTATATGCCACCCATCTCTCTATGCAAAATGACTCTAATTGAGCTTGATGGAACGTAGTCCAGAGTCACAAGAGAGAAGTGCTCTTTCCCACGGATCAGAGACAGCTTGGAATCTTTGCTATGCAGGAAAAGGACGAAGGTGGACCCCCACAGCAGTTTGCAGGGCATAGATGATAGTTATGGAGAAAAGTGGTTTAGACTGGCAAAATTTCGGTCTATAGGGGAACACCCATAAGGAAGTCTCTCCTTATGTCATTCTTTGTTCTTTAGGTCTGACAGATAGGAAAACTGGAAAGGAGAGGGAAAGAAGTGAATTCTATTCTTCCATCATATCTGTGCTCCAAATATTCCTTCTACTTTCAGTAATATGTGTACCATTGCAAACCCTATATCTGGAATCCCTTAGTAGGAAGCAGCCTTTTGAAGTGGGGGAAAGGGCGTGAGCAACCAGGAAATGATTAGCATATTTTGTCAGTATTATTTTATTATCAAAATTAACTATTATAATCCTAATTAAAGTAAGCTAATACCTTCTAGTAAATGACATTATCTTAAGGCAATCATATCTAGCAGGAATAGCCAACACTCCAGAAGACAGGCTTAAGTTACAGAAGGATCTTGACAGACTTGAATTTTGGGCTCTGTCTAACAAAATGAAATTCAATGGTGAAAAAAGTAAGGTTCTACATTTAGGCAAGAAAAACCAAATGCACAGGTACAGTATAGGTGGTACCTCGCTCAATAGTAGTAACTGTGAGTGGGATCTCGGAGTCCTAGTGGACAATCATTTAAATATGAGCCAGCAGTGTACTGCAGCTGCCAAAAAAGCCAACACTGTGCTAGGCTGCATTAACAGAGGGATAGAATCAAGATCACGTGAAGTATTAATATCACTTTACAACGCCTTGGTAAGGCCACACTTGGAATACTGCATCCAGTTTTGGTCACCATGATTTAAAAAAGATGTTGAGACTCTAGAAAGAGTACAGAGAAGAGCAATAAAGATGATTAGGGGACTGGAGGCTAAAACATATAAGAAATGGTTGCTGGAATTGGGTATGTCTAGTTTAATGAAGAGAAGGACTAAAAGTGACATGATAGCAGTGTTCTAGTATTTGAGAGGCTGCCACAAAGAAGAGGGAGTCAAGCTATTTTCCAAGGCACCTGAAGGCAGGACAAGAAGCAACGGATGGAAACTAATGAAGGAGAGAAGCAACCTAGAACTAAGGAGAAACTTCCTGACAGTTAGAACAATTAACCAGTGGAACAACCTGCCTCCAGAAGTGGTGGATGCTCCAACACTGGAAGTTTTTAAGAAGATATTGGACAACCATTTGTCTGAAATGGTACAGGGTTTCCTTCCTGAGCCGGGGGTTGAACTAGAAGACCTCCAAGGTCCCTTCCAACTCTATTGTTGTTATTGTTATTTTGTTTGTAAAACCAGGAAGAACCAGAAAAAATACAGAACCCCCCCTTTTAAATATTTAATGGTTTTGGGTTTGTTTGTTTTTGCAAACTCTTCAGCAGTTCTTATTTATTTATTTATTTATGGACTCGTTTAATGAAATTTTAATGGAAATATAAAATATATAATAAATACATATGGAGCGTACTGTACAACAATAGAAACTATTTCATAGGTAGTCAGCACAATGCTTGATAGAAGAGACAGATTTTAAGATATTTCCAAAAAGCAAAAAAGTTGAAACATTCAAAATTTTGGGATTCAAAGTTTCTACATCATGGGGGGGGGGTGACTATATATAAGGCATATTGTGGAATAAGAAGCCTCAGTAAACCTTCTCTGCAGGAAAGCCTGGATGGGGAAAGCTAGAATGCTTTCCCTATCCAGGGTGCCAAACCAAGAAGACATTTAATGATAACCAGCACTTTTAATAAGACCCAAAAGCAAATTGGCATATAGTATATATAGTGTATGTCACTAAGTAATGTGACTAAATTTGCTACCACCCATTTAGCAGATGGGACCCTGCACTTGGGACCAACTGAAGCTTCTGCATTGTCATTAAAGGCAGCTGCAATAGCCTAAACAGGAGGGAACAAGGACATGAGTTACTGTAGTTACTGTACCTGTAACTATATGCATTCAGCCTAAAATCTACTAAAAAGCAGATGTTTGCAATGAAATAATGGCCGATTGTTGCCTGTTTTTCTAAGCATATTTCAAGGCAAAACCTGATTTGTACATTAGGATTCTCATGAGAAGCAGATGGGATGTAGTTTTTTTAATATACAGTTTATACTATGCTTAAATTTTGTTCCTTGTACAGAAATGACAGCTCTATTAACTTAAAGATTGTTTAAGTCATAGCTTTTTTTTTTTTTGTCCACCAATGGTTCTAAAGTTCTCCCTTTTTCTCTGTGCAACTTTGTACATCTTCAAGCCAGTCTTGATCTGAAGCAACTACCTGGACAAATCCAGTCAATTTTCCTGGCATTTTTTCTCAGAAGTGATTTGCACCTGCCTTCTTCTTATGTTGAGAAGGAGTGATTGGCCCAAATCACCCAGTTAGCTTTTATATCTAAGGCAGATAATCTACCATCCTAGTTTATAATTGGTGCCAGACTACACCAAAACCAGGTATTTCTAAGATTCTAATATATCTGGACATAATGAAGTTCTTTTTCACCTCTAACATCTCTGGAAGTACACTTATATATAGTAGCCTCCTCTTTCCCCAACTTCAGTAAAATTTGCTGGAAAGACTTCCTATAGACTTTTTCACAGAAGAAAAAAAAATATGGGGAGCCGTAAAGGATGCATAGTGATGGAAAGAAGTAGAACTAAAAAATAGTAACAGCACTCTCTGCTACCTAGCTTAGGTAAGGTGAGTTAAAAAAAAACAAACAAGTTCTAAAGAAATTAGAAAGTTATGGATGAAGGCAAATATACATGTCCCACAATAATGATGCAACGATGAATCTGGGTTGATCACCGGGACCAGAGATTTACCCTTCCAAGCTTTTGGACTCATGTTGGAGCCCATCTTCAGGGAACTTCTCTCTACTGGAATACATGCTTTGGACTGTTCTGTGAGTCGTGTTTATGTGGTGCCTTCCTTATTGGCTAACTGGTGTGTTGATTGCTGGCGATTGGCTGTTGTTTCCTTCTGCTGCCAAGCCCTCGGCTCCTAAGTACTTGGTAAGCTGGTGCTAAATCAACACTCCTGTTAACTGACAAGGGGTCCATTTCCCAGGCTTCAATTATTTCCCTGGTTATCTTTGTACCTGCATGGCCAACGATCTTAGTGGCTGCGAAATTAAATGGGTGTCCTTGTTCATTGCAATGTGAGGCTACCAATGAGTTTGGCTCTCCTCATCTGACCACTCACTTGTGTTTTTGCAATCTGGTGGTTAGCTTCCTTCCTGTTTGTCCTACATAGTCGCAGGGGCAATCCATGCAGGGGATCTGGTAGATTATATTGGAAGTATCTCCCACCTCCAAGCAATCTTTACAATGCATAGGTTGTCCTCATATGGTAGCTTCTGGACAGTGTTTGATGGCCACTTGCAGATCTCGGAAGCTGTGTTCTACAATTTCTGAAATGTTGTTGATGTATGGCAGAGTGGTCTTTAATTTTCTTTTTTCATTTCTCTCCTTTGTGTTTTGTTTGTGGGTACCCAGTATGCTTGAATTGTTTATGTAGGTACCTTCTCTCCAGTTGTTTAGCTTGCTGTGTACTTCATGGTGTTCTCACTCTGCTATATAGTGTTCTGATACAGCTTTTCTTGTGTGATAGTGGATAGTTACTGTTGAAACTAAGAATATGTGGAGTGTTGGTGGCCTTATGATAAACTGGTTTCTAGGGTTCCATCTTCCTGCCTGTTGACCAGCACATCTAAAAATGGTAATTGTCTAGCTGTTTCTTCCTCCATTGTGAATTGTATGTCTGGGACCTTGCAAATTAGAAAGTGGTTGGTTGGACATTACCTCCTTCTCAGGGCTGGGAGCAAAAATGGCCCAAGGTCACCCATTGCTTTTTTCTTAAAGTGGGACTAGAACTCATGGTCTCCTGGTTTCTAACCTGGTGCCTAAACCACTACACCAAACTTGCTCTCTGATAGAATTGCTACTAGCAACTTGTAGAAGTTAGTACCACTGTTTATAGATAATTTGCTTTGCTGAGGAAAATCTTTCCTCCTCAAAGGGATGGAGCAGGGACAACTGGAAATGAAGAACTGAATTTTCTGTATTTCCTTTGCTGAATTCTGCTGCCCATGTGGATATTTGCATCCCAGCTCTTGTAGCCTACGTTTATATGGATTTTGGAAGGCTATTGTTTATTTACAAGTAATAATGACTTGAATGGAGTCACCAGTTAAATAAGCCACTAGTTGTAAAGGATGTTTAAAAAGTCCTTAGATGGAATTTAGGTCCTGAAATATAAGCCTAGTTATTGCTTATAAAGCAGATTTTCTGCTTGGTCCATTACGAGTACAGGCCACCAACTATTTCCTGATAAAACAGAGTGTCATTGCTCATATTTCTAACCCATTCAATTGTATCCATGTTCTCTACTTTCAATTCAAAATCCTAACCTGAGCTGTCCTAAGACTTTCAGAGTGTACCAACTTCATCCCATTCTAGTAGCCACCCCAGTTTCAGTTGGCTGCAATGATTGCAGGAACCCTGCCCTCCAAAGGGTTGTCACTGCCCTTGGCAGCCATTTCCTTCTGGGCTGGTAAATTGTTATGTTTGCTGCTCCTTGGAAGTTTTTGGTGGTTTTTGGGTGTGTGATGTGATAGGTTTTTTCTTTATAATCTTGTGATTGATCCAGTGATTAAGTTGATGAGGAAACTCTTACATCTCCTATTGGATACCATTTTAAGGCCAGGTGAATCATTCTTCCTTAGCATTACCACTTCCTGTCCATAGTATTACAAAGGTTCCTTCCTTCCTTCCTTCCTTCCTTCCTTCCTTCCTTCCTTCCTTCCTTCCTTCCTTCCTTCCTTCCTTCCCATTTCTATGAAGAGAAACTGTCATTTGTCCTTGCTACCAAGTTTCCATGGTCACATAGAGGAGTGTAGGATTGAAAGAATTATCTATTCCCCTTATCGCCTTGGGTTTTATAGTATCCGAGCAACCATGGTAACATACAGAGAAAAAAGAAAAAGAAAGACTTTACACTAGTGTGGGAAGGGGTGTGTGTAAAGTTATCCATCTCCACAATATATAATAGACCAAAGGAACAGCATAAAAACTAGAGAGGGAATAATCTCTAAAGGAAAAATGCAGCTACTGAGAGGTCAATCTGCAGTGCAAGGTTTGTCTTCTCTGTGTGGGCTGGAAGGGTAAAAGATGGGATTGACTAATCATGTGCTATAGTAATTCTAGTTCAGACTGAGTAGCAGCCCAGCCTCATTGTGAACCCAGTAAGATTCAGAGTGGAATTTCAAAACTTGGTTTAAGACATGGGTGGCATGGGAGACAAGCACTTAGGTTGTAGGGTCTAATTCTCATAGAGCAATTGTGTTGGACGGCCAAAATCTAGGGCTCGCTTGTGAAAACAATCACCACCTTCAATTGCAAGTGCTTTAACTAGCTGTAGATGGCAGTGTTGCCTTAAAATTCCCAGGGCATGGCCGGAGTGACTGACATAATTCTTGTGTTCTGCTAATGGCAATTTTTCAGCTGCTGCTTTGGAAGGAGGGCTACATGCTCCCTACACCCACGTGCTTCTTCAGCACTGTAGTGAGCACCTTTTTCAGTGCCTCGAGGCTATCCAGAAAGTAAGAGGATAATCCTCACACTATTAATTTGCCATTCCTTTTCTTATGCTCATTTGTTGTCATTGTCCTTGTTTGTGACTGATGATGGATATCCCTGCATACGAAATATTGAAGAAAAGTTATTTCTGCATGTAACTGAAATTGAAACAAAGCTGCCTGATTAAAGGCTGGGTGGTGCTCAGCTGTACTTTGCTTAGATTTGCTTCCTTTTCCTCCAAGGTGTGTGTACATTTTTTACGCTAGCAAAACTCCATTAATCAATAGGCTTTACAGGGACTATGTATTTTAACTGCAAATTGTCAGTTACAATCCTTCACTAGTTAGCTTGTCTTCCAGCACTATTTTTTCCGTTGTTCCCTATTAATCAAAGTGGCAAAGGTGATGGCAGTTTGGAAAAATATGCACAGCTTTTTCTTTGTCAAGTATTGCTCATCCTTTGACATTTTGTTTACTGAAAAACATTTCTTCTTAATACCAGCCCCAGGGTTGCCTAAAGGAAGCTCAAATAATTTATTATTTAATGAACATGCCTATTTATTTCAGTTATGATCATAAAGCGATCAGTAAAGTATTTGAGAACTTCAAACAGAGCCTAGATGGCCATTTGTGTAGAATACTTTGTGTTTGTGTGTGCGTGCTTGTGTGCCTTTGGGTCAGTGTTGATTCCTGACAACTGCTTGAATAAATCCTTGCAATATTCTTGGTAAAATTTGAAAGTGAGTTGCCATTATCTCCTTCCTAGCGCTGAGAGAATGTGACTGGCTCAAGGTCACCCACATTCCGGGCCTCAAGCAGGCCTAGAACTCAGTGTCTCTCTGGTTTCCATCCTGGTGACTTAGTCATTTTAATGTAAGATGCTAGCAGTGGATTTTATGTATGAAGCAAGATGAGGAGGCCTGTCAGAAATGATCCAATTTTACTTTTCAGTCTTCATGTGCTCAAATTGGAACATAAAACCAGACAGACATCAGTGTAAGAACTGACTTTATGAGCCTATGTCTGAAACAAGAAAAAATAATAAGAGGGGTTTTTTTTCTACTAGTAATATCTTCCCCAAATTGTTGCCTTCAAATAAGTTTGGAATACAACTTTGATTGACCATCCTGGCAGAGATTTGAAGACAACCTAAATCTGAAAGACAATAGAATGGCAGAGCTGCAATGCAATGGAAATTAGTTGTTGTCAGTCCTGCCTCAATTTGAAGTCTAGGCAAGATCTGGGACTCCATTTTAAGAGTGAGGTATGGTTTTACTAAAGTCAAGTTAGGTACAGTAAAGCAAAGCCAGGTCTGAGGTTCTCATGCCAATTCCCTAGTGTCTGCCCTCCCATTGGTCCCCTTGTGTCCAATCATATTCAAACCAGATGTTTTTGGAACAGTCATTCTTGGAATGCAGCTACATTTTTCTTTCTGACCAGGCATCCTTGAAGTGTTATCTCCGGCTGGCACAAAGTACTTTGGAGTTTTCCCTTCCCTCCTCCCAAACAGTTCCCCTCCCCCGGAGTCTATGGCAGGCTGGCATTAAAGCAAGCGAAAGGGGGAGTAAGGTGGTAGATCTGACAGTCATACTTATGTATCAATAGATGTCAGATATGACATTTAAAATATTCACATGCCACTTCCTTGTTTAAAAATTCTACCAAAGCAGCTAATAACAGGCTTCTGCAGAATTTAAACATGGCTGAATTTCAACATTTCTGGACTGGATTCACTGTGAAACAGACTTTTGGCTCAAGCTTGGTTTATTATCACCTTAGTTATGTATATAAACTTTACAATCAGAACACTGAATAATCTGGCTTTTTCAGATGTGCCACATGGTTTCGTGCCATCCACTATTCTATCATATATATGCCGCAAATTAGGACAGCAATGTATCATTTCTTCTTCTTCTTGCCATAATATTAAGACTAGAATGTTTGAAAGAAAATGGAAGGTGACTAACATAAATAGCAGTTTAACCCAACTATTAAACCCAAATATTTGGCTAGTCTAAAGAAAAGAAGAAACAGGGGTGACATGATAGCAGTATTCCAGTATTTGAGGGGCTGCCACAAAGAAGAGGGGGTCAAACTATTCTCCAAAGCACCAGAGGGTAGGACAAGAAACAATGGTTGGAAACTGATCAAAGAGAGAAACAACCTGGAATTAAGGAGAAAGTTCCTAACAGTGAGGACAATTAACCAGTGGAACAGCTTGCCTCCAGAAATCATAGGTGCTCCATCACTGGAGGTTTTTAAGAAAAGACTAGACAGTCACTTGTCTGAAATGTTATAGGTTCTCCTGCAGGGGGGTGGACTAGAAGACCTCCAAGATCCCTTCTATTCTATTCTATTCTATTCTATTCTATTCTATTCTATTCTATTCTATTCTATTCTGTTCTGTTCTATTCTATTCTATTCATGAAATATCTATCAAATTATTATAACATCAACTCAGAGTGCCAGGACTTTTTTTACCCAAGATTTTTTCTCACTTTGATTTATATTATATTAATGAAGAATAATCTGCTATGCCTCTAAAAGCCTTTTGGTCTCAAAGGATGCAAGATTTCTATCAGACTGAGGATCTTTGTTCTTGTAAGAGATATTCCTTGATGGCAAGTGTATATAAATCCAGGTTGTCCATCAGCCAGGTAAGATAAAAATTTGCTCTGAATCATAATATTGCTCCTGTAGAACATTATTGTCTTTTTTTCATTGGTAATATACTCTGAGATAAAATATTCTTTTAAACTGGGTTCCCAATATTTTATGTGGAATTTTGGTATATAACATACATGCTTACATATGTACATGGAGCCCTATGACTTTTTACACAACTCACCCCTCTCAAGTTTTTTTCTCACCTAGCCTTGCAGACATTTGTAAATTTTGGCAACTTAATATTTAAAACAGAACAGAACAAAAAAATGTTACTCCTCCTTAACAGAGAGTCTGTTTGATGCGATGGTTAAGGCACCAGGCTAGAAACCAGAAGATGGTGAGTTCTAGTCCTGCCTTAGGAACAAATGTAACTGGCTAATTACTCTGTCTCAATCCTACGAAGGAGACAATGGCAAAGAGCTTCCAAAATATTGCCAAGAAAACTGCAGGGATTCAAAGGTTTGCATACCCACACAATTACTAACAATATGTCATGTTTACATTGATAACTGATCTGGGGAGCAATATGCAGCCATAATTTCTCTTTGCTCTTAGCTTATTCCTTACCTTGCTTTGCTTTTCTAACTGATCATTCAGTTCTCCCCATTGAGGTCTAACTTATTACTTGTTTTCCTGGTTCTCAGCTACTTTGGTTATAAATCTTAGTCTGAGTTTCTAATTACTGAATTTCTTATACCACTAGTTCCTACTTGGCTCTTGGTACTTTCTTAAGGACTACTTCTATGGCTTAGTTCCTATACCAAGCTACTTACCATGGATCCATTTATTCAGCATTAGTTATTTTTTAGTCACTTTCAAATGATCTAGCATCATGCAATGCAAGTAACCAATGGAAATATCAGAAATCATATAATACCAGGATTTGTTGACTAAAACTTTTGATAAAGAATAATAATGAGACAAACTCAACCAAGGAAAGTTAAATTTTGAAACATTTAATTCCAACATATGGGGTTCTTGGTATTTCTGAGTTTGATGTTTTCTTGTAGAGTTTTCTTTACTAAAATAGGTAATATATGGCTGGTTATAGGTAGTGGCTTGCCCTGCCAGCCCTGGTGCCTTGTGGGTTCCTTCAATACACAGATAAGCAGGAAACAATATCAGATAAACTATCAAGAAAGAAACAGTAATCAATGAATCATCTGGATAGAAACCAGGATTGGCAGGGCAAACCACTATATATAAAACAGCCAGAAGGTTTCACTTGCCCATGCACTGATTATGTTACTTGACATAATTTGGAAACATGGAGTAATTTAAGATTCAATAGGAGATTTTTTTTAACAAGGCAAGAAGTTTGAATTTTTAGCTTATATTTTTTTTTTCTCTTAACAGTGAGTTTAGACAATTGGACTTTTTTATTCCTAAGAGAAATTGCACTAGGTGAGATTCCAACAGATGGCTGTTTTTATTGCATAATAAACATGCAGATGCTAGGCAACTGTTACAGGGGATCATTCATAATGCCTTAGCTAGTGTGGGAACAATCAAGAGAAAAGAAATATTTTTGGGAATATTAAAAAGGCAGAATATATTTCACAAAAGGAATAATGGAGAAGATCTTTAAAAAGACAGAAATGTATCCACACACACACCCAGCCAGACAACTCAGCAGAAACCTGCTTTTAGAAATGCAGATGTAATAATCCATTCAGGAAGGTTGGAGCCCTCCAGCTAGAAGCTGAAGAGATCAGGAAGAGAAAGACCCTTAAAATCTACATACCCCACCCAAACTCTAAGACAGGACATAATAGGATTAACCCACCACTATCAGAATACCAGAAAGGCACACTCAAACTCAGGTCAAAGTTCATGACACAGGAACAACTCCAAACAAAAGCCCAAGAAGGTATAAAAACCCACTCCCTATTACATATGCTCTCTTTTTCCCCCCAGAGCCATCTTTCTGTCTGGCTCTTGTCTTCAATAAATTACAATCTTCTTTCTAAAGTAGTCACCATGTTGTTTATTTCCAGCTTGGACTGGACCCTGATGAAGATTTTTCCTTCAACACTAGGACATTTGGTGTGAAGGAACAGCACCTTTCAAGTAATAAACAATAGCATTCTAGCTGGGGAATCTTTTCTCCTCCCCCCCCCACTTGTGGTATTTATTTGTCTGATTTGAATTTCTCCATGGATAAAGGTGAGCAAGTATCATAGATATCAGTTGATGATGCTTGATTGCTTAAAATGACCAATGGTGACAAATTCTTTTCCATTCTATTCCATTTTGAGAACTAAAATAATCAAAGCTTGATTGCTGGGAAGAAGCACAGTGAAGTCCTTTGAAAAGGCTTTTGATGGCTTCCTAGATCCATTTTAGAGTGTCAGTGCTGATCTTTAAAACTCTTGAAAAATTAGGGCAGGACAACTGAAACCCTGCTTTCTTGTGAACCTTGTGAAACTGGCCTCTCCTCTTTTGAGACATTACATACTAAGTACTCTAGCAACAGAAAAGGCAACAAAATTTCTTATGTTGGCAGTTAAAGACAAGTTGGATTTTTTCCCCGTGTTATGAATAATACAGAATGTGACAAAACATTTAGGCTTATATTTTCCAGTTGTGTGGTTGCCCACTCTGGTAGCTTACAATGGCTTAAAATAATGTAGCAAGTGAAAACAATAAAATTTGCTCTGCTTGGCAAAGAATCCATCACATCTTACTAAAACAAAACAATTCAGTAGTGGACACACACAAAGCCTGGTAGGAATTACATGAATTATATACATGTACTAACTATATTAGACTACTGAAAATAGATACATATTTCAGCGAAATGTTAATGTTTCATACACCCCTTCATTTGATTTTTATCTTACCTTTCTTTCAGGAAATCAAGGCACTCCAGATAATGCCTTCAAGAAAAAACAAAAAAGTCCAATTGCCTCTTGAAAAAGCACCCTTGGAACAACCATGACATGGATGACTGAGAATCTCCATAGGCACTTCCTGATATCTAGCTTGAAATTCCTCCTTGTAGTTTTAATTTATAATTCTAGTCCTGTCTTCTGGTCAATAAAGAATAAATCCATTCCCTCTTCTCTGTGACAACCCTTGAAATATATGTACTGTTATTGTGAAAGAATTTCAAAAGTCTTAACAACCTAGATATTTATCATTTTTATCACCCCAAAAAAAGGAACCAACATCTGAATCCTGATTGGCAATATTCTTTATTAGCATGGTCTTGATTTCTGGCTTGTAAACTTGTGAAGCATACATTGAATTTATGCGTCCAATATTTCCTTCAGCATTTTGAATAATTTTCATATTTAAAATAATTAAAAGGGAGCTTCATAGGGATCAGAACATTTACCCTAGATTTATCCCAACAACTGAGTTTGCAACCTGCAGAGAGTTTCTATTAGCTGTAAGTGTTCTTCAGTGTATAAGAAATATATGTAGTTTAATGGGTGAAATCTGATGTTTTGTGAGTGAACATCTGCTTGATTAAATCTCAACTCCATATCTCTTTGAATACCACCTCAAGTGAACCCCACCTCCAGTGGATTTGAAAACTTTTCACCAAAGTTTCGACAGCACCCAGGGGACAGTCTGTTCATGGAATCTGTTCCATCTAATTCTAGGCAAAAAAAAATATATGTGTTCCCACTAAATATTAAGAAATAAAATTAATTTAAAAGAAATATAATTTTGGAGATTATTTCAAGGGTGGAGTGTGGGAGGTTTGTGCTTATTAATTATAACTAGCCACATGCTGGGTGTGAATGACCTGTTTTTCAAGGATAAGGAGATCTTATCCTTGAAAAATGATTGGCTAATTTCTTCTACTCCCAGAAATATTAAGAGACATCTCCCCAATTTCTTTATCCTCTCTATTTAAAAAAAGTAAAGAAATGAAGTTTTTATAATACTAATTGCTGGGATGCATGAAAAATTTGGGTATATGAATCTTATTTTTACTTTAGTCTTTCATTTGAATACAATAGCAATAGCAATATCATTTAGACTTATATACTGCTTCATAGTGCTTTAAGGCACTCTCTAAGTGGTTTACAGAGTCAGCATATTCACCTCAACAATCTGGATCCTCATCTTACCGACCTTGGAAGGATGGAAGGCTGAGTCAACCTTGAGCCAGTCAGCATTGAACTCCTGGCTGTGGGAGGCCATTCTAACCACTATACCACCATGGTTCCTGCTTTGATGTGAGCTGAATAAAAATATTGTAATTAATTCAATCTGATCACTGGAATCAGAGGTTAGTCTTCTGAGCTTTTGGACTCATGTCATACATTCCCTGAGGATGGGCTCCAAGCATGAATCTGGCAGCTTGGAAAATTAAACCACTGGTCCTAGTGATGGATCCAGATTAGATCCTGCAACATTATCCTGAGACACGTATATTTGCCTTCATTTTTCTAGTTAATGTTGACCTCATTGATGTGCTCAGAATATCAATGGAGTGAGCACTAACTAGAAGATTTCCAAATATACAGTCTAGGATGTGTGTGTGGGGGGGGGGGAGAGATTATATTTCATTTTATTCACAAGAGTAAATCATTTTATTAATCAAGATTCACACGATCTATAGTTCCCTTGGACTGATAGGTGTGTTCCTAAGGATTCTAATGAGGGTTGAAATCACATGCCTTATCAAGGTTTTCATAATTTTTCCCCCTTCTCAGTTAAAAATGTTTGCTCTTTGTGGCATAAGCTAGTTGTTGCACATGTGAAACTTGCTATTACAGAATATAGGGTAGAACTATTTTAACAATATATTTACCATTTTTATTATGTATACGAAAAAAGAAGAAAAATAAATTCCATCACAGCAGAATGTAACGAATTTTTTTATTCAAGTTCATCTCTCTTAGCACCAAAATAACTTGGATGAGTTTTTCATCTTTAAGTTATTGTCACCTCTACCAATAATGAACTCAAGATCGGCCAAATTAGAACATAGAGCATAGAAAAATAGAGTTAAAAGGGACCTTAGAGGTCTTCTAGTCCAACCCCCTGCTCAATCAGGAGGTCCTGATGGTTGACCCTGACAAATGGTTGTCCAGTCTCTTTTTGAAAGTCTCCAGTGATGGAACACTCACAACTTCTGAAAGCAAGCTATTCCATTGGTTGATTGCTTTCACTGTAAGGAATTTTCTCCTTAGTTCTAGGTTACTTCTCTCCTTGGTTAGTTTTCATCCATTGTTTCTTGCCTTGCTTTTTGGCACTTTGGAAAATAGGTTGGCCCCTATTCTCCCTTAATGACAGATGGAGACAGTGCATCAGACTATATTATAAATGAAAGCACAATCTTTGGCCCAGAAGCATGGGTTTCGACTCCCTCATTTTTGTAGGAGCCCCTCAAATATTGGAACACTGCTGTCATGTCTCCCCTAGTCCTTCTTTTCTTTAGACTAGATATAGACATAGGGCATAGACACTAACTAAACATACAAATTGGTCCAGTAAACTTTGGATTAAAACTGTTGTGACATATTGCCCAGGTTACCAAACTCAGGTTGAACATTTTGCACTGTGCTGTTCAGGTACTGATAAAAGAGAGATGCTGGGGCTAATGACAACTCTTTTACTATTGTTGATGCAGCTTCTCAATCAATGGAGCAATCATGCACACATACTGAGTCTAACTTCTGCTCTGCATGCTGACTATTGCTTTGCAAACACTCACAGCCAGATCTCTTACCAGGTGACAGCTACAGCATTCTTAAAGCAATAGAACTGCTCCCTCACACATCATTCAATTCAGCACTAATTTTACCACTGGACCCAGGAGTGGTTTCATCCAAGGTTAAATAACATCAATTTTAATTTTGCTAAAAAGAAAGAGAGAGAGAGAGAGAGAGAGAGAGAGAGAGAGAGAGAGAGAGAGAGAGAGAGAGAGAGAGAGAGAGAGAGGGAGGGAGAGAAGCCTTTGTGCTATAAGGCAGCATGCTAATATCTGGAATCATTTTTATTAATAAAAATGCCTATGGACCTCAAAGGTTTCCTTAGACATGCTTAGAAATAAAAATGACAAGCTGCAGCCCGGTATTTTGACTAGAACTGTTTTCAGAAAAATAATAAAAAAAAATAGGCTCCTGAGCTAGGAGGATGGTGATGAAAGATTTTTTTTTATAATACTATGAAGAAATGTATAGATTACCTGGGGAGGATCAATTAATGAACTATTAAAGGAGCAGGAATGGAAACTAATTTTGTGGACAGTGGGGTCTGTCACCATTTTCAAGATTTAATGCAGGGGTGTCAAACTCGCAATGTCACGTGATGTGTCGTGATATATATTTTTTCCATTGCTGGCAATGGGGTGGGCGCAGTTTCGGCATGACTCATCCAGCCCGTGGGCCAGCAGTTTGACATCCCTGATCTAATGGCAAGCTTTAGTTTGTCTTGATTAGAGAGTAGTCAGGCTTTCAAGACAGATGTCAGCCCTTTGGGGTGGGCCAGGTCAAGGAACAGACGCCACAAGTATTTGGGGGAATATTGTTTTCACCATGTAGAATAACAGAACCTTGAAAGCCTGTCAGAGATTTTATCTGCACTTTCTTACACCTGTTAAGATAGAGTTATTTTAAGTTTCGCTTTCTCATAATTGAGTTGACATTTCTTCCTACCTTCATGATTTTATCCTTCTTTCCTCAAAAATGACTCTATGTTACTTTACATGTATGGTAAAAGGATCTTCCAAGTCTAGCAATGTGCATCATTATGAATTGATATAGAAGGCATGTTGTAAAGTCACAAATGCCATTGGCAGCCTTCTGGGGGGACATATTCTCAAAATTCAAAATGTGCCTACTGACCCAAATAGTTCTGGTTTAACCTGATGGCCATTCATACATGGACAATTTTAGTAAAAAGAATATCAGTCTGTAATATTGTTTCTCATGTGCTTTCATTGGCTTTTATTTAATGTTGCTAGTTTAAATAAACATACAACCCACCAACCAACAGCTGTGTTACATACACAGATTCTGACTTCACCATTTATACATTGTATCTATACATTATCAAAGATTTGATTTCAAGCAAATAAATAAACATGGTAATATTTTGTTTAATAATGAAATCTGTTGAATGTGGTTATTGTGTGAGAAAATTTAAGATAAAGGATGAAATGCAAAAGAAAATATTAAATAATGCATAAATAATATAGGTAGCAAATTATAATGGCAGTTATAATAGAAGATTGGGGTGTAATAAATACAGCATGTGGCCATGCATTAGTTATCTCCTTGTTTTACTTTTAGCCAGAAGTCAAAATCTTCCAGTTTATACACCTTCTGGCTTCTAAATGCCAGAGTCCTATTCTTTTTCAGGTTTGCCTACAAAATTATGCGAGTTTCAAGATGTGCAGGAAGATGAATCACTCCTGGTTTTTTTTAATTTATTTATTTTATTCTTAACATAGCTCACTAAGAACTAAACATTCATTACATCACCAAAAACCTCAGGATAATGGGCTCCAAATGCAAATTTACCCAGCTTGTAATCTCAGATGTCTTCTAAGAAGAAGAAGAAAAAACCCTGCCCTTAGATTTTTACTGGCCACAAACTGCAAAAATAAAGCTATTATGAGTTTATGTGTTGATTTTGCACTTGTGCATCTGCCTTCATCACTCACAGGCACTCAAAGCTGGCAGCTGGTAGTGGTGCATGCTCAGAATGGGACCACTTTAACCCCTTAGCTCCTAGCTGCTCAAACTGACCAGAAGCACACTTGGAAAGACAGAAATGCAGTTTATTGAGGAACATTTTAACTCCTGAGCAATCTGTTGTTTCAGGCAGTTCCAAGTTTGAAAAAGTCAGGTACACCCCAAGGGCATGAAGCATATAGAAGTGACCTTTCAAGTAAATTGCAAGCATTATTTTTTTGGAAGAAAAATCCTTGTCTTGTTAAAAAAAAAAAGAAAGAAAACTATTCAGAGTTCCTGTTAATACTCATGCTAGCTAAGGCACTGTAGCTCATATTTATACAAATTTCCAAACTTATTTCCTAACTAATTTATACAGTATAAACTTCCAAACAGTGAGGACAATTAACTAGTGGAACAGCTTGCCTTCAGACGTTGTAGGTGTTTCATCACTGAAGGTTTTTAAGAAAAGATTGGACAACCACCTGTCTGAAATGGTATAGGGTCTCCTGCTTGAGAAGGGGATTGGACTAAAAGACCTCCAAGGTCCCTTCCAGCTCGATTCTGATTGATTCTGATTGAAATATACAACTTGGGAGAGACTGAAGATCTGAATCAATACTCCAAAAGGCATATGGGCCAGGAACAAAGAAATAGGTCAAAAACTAAATGGGATTTAATTTGAATTAAGTGTACATTAACTTCAATACAATTAACAGGAGCCAATTAACAGGAGCCATCAAACATAGCCATTTTCTCCTTCTAATGATATAAATACAATTTGGTGGCACCTTCTGGAGGAATTCTGAGGCTTCTGAGAGCTACAAGTGACTGTAAGGCTCCTTCAGTTCACTTCTGAACTAGAATAAGCAGACCTGGGTGAAGACCAGAAATTTCAGCAAAAAAACAGTTGTAAAGAATATTGAATTCTCCAATGACTGATTTAGCTGGCTAGTTTGCGAGAGGGATGCTTTGTAAGTATACATAAAATATAAAGTGTGTCTTGTTCCGTATATAAAATAAGCACATTGTCACTCAAGGGTTGATTGAATCATTCCAGACAGATTATAGTTCTGTTCAGCTGAAACCTGGAACATCTTTCTTGTCTTAAATTTGGGCAGAGAGAAATTTTAGAAGAGTCTTGTGAAGTAAGTATAGCAAGTTTAGTGTCCCTCTCTCCCCTACTCTTCCACCAATGGTGGAAACGCTCACTTCCCAACAGATCTCTTACCCTAGTTACCACTGTACTTAATTAAACCAATTTCTCATCCTGATCATCTCACTTCCTGTAGCTGCCACTCTTGAATTCAAATGGCCCATAGTCTGCTTTCCCTAATCTTTTTAATGTCTTCCTTTTTCTTATCTTTCTTTAGCTGCCTCTGTGAAGTATAGATGGTTGCCTTTTCCTCCCATCTGGAACACTTATATACAGATACTTCTAGGGTACTAGATAGGTACCCAAACCAAACACATGCACATGGTCTACATACAGATTGTTCAAAAATGTCTGTTCCAGCATGGAATAGCTACAGGCAGGGCTTTTTTTCTCATAGAACGCCCAGAACGGAGTTCCGACACCTTTTTTGGATGGAACCTTGTAGGGTAGGCAAAGCAGGTTGTATGACGTGTGTGAGTTCCGGCACCTTTTTTTTTTTTTTTTTTTTTTAGAAAAAAAGCACTGGCTACAGGTAGAATATTTTGCCCATCTCTTTGGTTTTTAAGACTAAGATGAATACTTAATGGGAAAAAGTTGATTTTTACTCTGCCCAAATGCAACTAGATTGCAGGTTTGGAAGATGGGAACTCACATGCTGACACATGAGGAAAAATACACCTGAATTTTTTGTTGCCACTGTGACACATTGCCACATGCCAGCGCCTTCATACAACCACCTCAACCAGGTGTTCTGGACTGCAAAGTGACTATAGACCAGGGGTGTCAAACTCACAATGTCACGTGATGTGTCGCGACATATCGTGACTTTTTTGCCATTGCCAGCAATGGGGTGGGAGCGATTTTGCTATGATGCATCCGGCCCACGGGCCGGCAGTTTGACACCCCTGCTATAGACACTCAACAATCTAAATATTTTTTAAAAAAGAAGGCTGATTGTATACCCAGCTGAAGTTTACTTGTTAATGAGCAACATAAATTTTCATATTGAAATTCCATGACATGTTTCTGCCATCAAATGAGGAAATTATTTTAACGCCTCATTTCATAGAAGTGAATTGGTCAGTCAGATATACCCTGGCTAATAGGACTGCTTCAATTACAAGGTCTGTATTAGAATTCTTTTTTTAAAAAAGAGAAGTAACAAGTACTTAATTGGAACATCATTTCGTCCATTTGGATTTTTAATTACCATGCCTTGATGTGACACATCCTATACAGACCTTTTCACTAGGAAGTTTCTCCCTTCCTCTGTATACAATGAAATGCAGAAGATTATCATGTTATTAAATGTGATGTACAAAAGACAAAAGTAATTAATTTAGAACCTAAATAAAAAGCAATTAATATATATCAGAATGAGTGGTATTCAGGCCCATATTCAAAAATCAACTACCAGGCAAAGCAGATGCTTTAGCTGAAAGTTCACTGCCAGAGACTAGCAACTATTCCTGGCATGAATGTGGGATTTTCTTCCATAGCTAATGCAAGTTCAATATATATATTTTTTTTAAAGGAGCAAAGCAGAAGTATAGTCTCTTCCATGTGGTGCTCTAATGCAATTAAGTTTATAAAATTTGCATTTTTTTTGCAGCCTGTGAGTTAAGGTTGCATTTAATTCTGTGAGTATTGCCAATCATAGGAACAATTCTGCATCTGCTTTTGGAAACAGTCCTGCACAGAACTGACTGCAGGGGAGTTGAGGCACGTGGCAAAGAAAGAGAAACTCTCTCCTTTGTCTTGGAGTAACAACTTTTCCCAGGAGGCCGTAAGGCTAAAAACCTAAGGGCAAATTGTATTTGAATTTATTCATATATTTCAACAATTGCATGGATTATAAATAGCATCATTTGTTTCTTTGATCCCAGCATTTCCTAATTATTGAAAAATAATGAAATTCACAAAAAGGCTTGACATAACCACAGTACCAAATCTAGTTTATGTCAGTTGATGGTTCACCTATTAACTTATTAGCCAACATGAATTAGCTTCAGTCAGAGCTACATCATCTTAATAATTGTATTTGTACTTTTGTGCAGCACCCATTTTGGCACCTGTTAGCAAAGAGCTGATCACAAATGCTTCATTTGTAAAAAGTGTCAGTTTGGCTTTGTAACAGTGCTGAAGAATTTTGCAAGTGGGCCCGTTACTGGAACACGGAAAAGTAATATGGCCTTTAGATTAACTATGGTCAAGAATGTCTGGTAAAAAGTCTGTGGGTAAAAAATACATCATTAGCATCACACTCAGAGGTGGAATGCTTAACTGATTAAGTGCAGTTAAGGATGTTAAGGATCTTAGCCTAAACTGCAAACATCTTCAATAAATCAGAGGCAAGTGGTGAAACATCATGAGTTTCTGATGTGTATATGTGGTTTTTTGGTATAAAAACAGCTTGTTCAATAGAAGCAGATATGCTTGATTTGGATTGGATCCCAACTGGATGTCTTTACTTCTGCCCAAAAATAAAGTATTAGATTCCAGTTTCACTACTCAATGTAATCTTATTGGCTCAAATTACACAGGGTAAAACAAACCCAGTGTTGGATTGGAGCAGCACAACTAAAAACTAAAAACAAGAATTAAGTCAGCATTCATTAAGGTGGGGATCATAATCCAAGTATTATGAATGCTTTCTACCATCATTTTTTCCATTATTGTGTAATCCAGTTTGTGACCTCTGGAGAGGAAACAAAGAAATTAAAAATAAGTTGAGGTGAAAGAAGTAGTCAGTGATTGACAGCCTCCGAGAGTAGAGCTGAAAGATAAAAAATCGTTCATAAAATTGTATACGTTATATTAAACTTTGAGACAATGGAAACTCAGTCCCTCTCCCTCCCTTTCTCATATCAGCTGGGAGAGTTGTCTAAAATTTAATTCATTTCTTTACTATTCTAGGCATTTCCTATCCTATTTTCTACATTCTGCCAATAAACATTAAACAATTAATAAAGTTTTGACATGGCATATGAAATTGTCACATCTTGGTTTGTGGTGCATATACAATAGATCATTACTGGACTCTGTCAATTTAGATTTATACTCCAGGATGCCAAAGAAATGGAATAGGGCTATTGCTGAGTAGATAGAACCATTTTCCCTATCCAATAAGTCTTACAGAATTTCAATTAATGACATTGCTGGTAAAGCATTAAACAAGATTTCTTTTATTTGCCATGATGCATGTTAAATAAGTGATTGTCTAAAGAAATGGTCTAATATGTCCCTCAACGTTGACTCTTAATTGGTGCTACAGAGACAGACAACATGATCAATCAAAGCTGTTACTGTGCTTTCCCCATCCATTTGGTTCTTTCTTTTTGATGCTGCAAATAACTTTTTCCAAATTGGGAAACTGCCTTTTGCAGCAGTGAGTGGAACTGCAGAAAGAGTTGTGATTTGTTCTGCTTTGTGTGGAGTTGTCTCTCAGCCCAAAGGGTAGGGGCCAGTGGAGAGAGGAGCTGGTTCTCTCTTACATGGCTCAGTTCAGGTAGCATGTGCAGTGTGGCTCCTTGTGGAGGATGGCATACAACTGTCAATAAACCACACATTATATCAGGGCTGCTAAACTTTCATTGGCATGAAATGGCTACATTTAGTGCAATATCCAAAAATAAAAAAGCTAATACTTGTTGTACTCTGGAAGAGCTGTACTAGGTGGCCTTTAATGGTGGTGTCTTTGTGACATATATAGTTGTTGGGAAACACCCAGCCAGCCAGGCAGGGACGAAGACTTAAATCAGGGATTTGCACTGAATCATTGCTCAGCCACAAGAGATCTAGAATGAACAATCCCCTCAGCTCCATAAAACCTTATCTACCTGTATCCAAGAGAAGGCAAGCAATCTTGGAAGATTCCTGTATTATAGGCAGAATACAATAAAATAGTTAGCTTGAATGCTTCATGGGTGGATCTGGTTGTTTGTGCCTGACAATAGTGCTTATACCTGGACGCTTTGTATGATCAGCTAGCAAATACAAATTTGATAATGTCACTGAAGTCTCACATACCCTCCCAAAAAGTACAACACATGTACTGTTTATCTGGGGCATAATATCCAGTAAATCTGTAATACTTTCCAACAATACTTTCAGAAGTTTGAGTTTGAAGACCAGGCTCTGCCAGCTCATAGAGGAACATGCAACTTTGGAGTTGGTAACACTTTGAAGGCTCCCCCCTTCCTTTTCAACTTTACTTATTGTATCCTTGTTTTAATCTCCTTTCACTGAGATATTTTTATATGGTTTTTGTTAATTGTACACAGAGTTGCTCTGTGAGTGAGATGGGCAGTTTCTAAATCTGATAAATACATAAAAATCATCAGTCTTCTAACCATTTTGCATATAATTGGGCTTATTTTTCCAATGTTATGAATCAAGGTTGTCAGTGAATGGCTGATGTTTTTAAGACAGAAAATTGAGATGTTCAGGATTAGTGGAAGTGAAGCCATTCATGGGAAACATTTTCTTCTTAATCTCCCTGCTATATCTTTTGGATTAAGGAAAATCTGAATTTGGTGTCTGTTGCTGTTGATCAAAATGCATCCTTAATTAAGGGTTTACAAGATAATTGCATTTGATTAAAACATAGTGAGCTTGGTTTCACTTGATTAGTAATTAAAGATTTTTTTTCCTGGCTGTTTCACTATCCATTAGCCTTAAATAGTTAATTGCTCTGTAAGTTTCTGGAACCATGAAATTTAAATATACAAATTAAGGTAAATAAGCTAAATAAAATCACATAGTTTCTACCAAGTGAGTGGAATCTATAATGTATACCTATTATCTACTGTATCTATTTATATCTGTAACAGATATAGAGCCAGTTTGGTCTAGTGATTAAGGCAGGGCTTTTCAACCTTTTCACCCATTGTACCACTTTTAGGATATGGCAACATCCGAGTACCACCAGTCGCCTAGCAAGGGGTCAAAAACTTAATGACCAAAAAAAAAAAAAGGAAAAAAGTGATAAAGTACAGGTAGTCCTCGACTTACAACAGTTCGCTTAGTGACTGTTTGAAGTTACAAGTGCCCCCCAAGCCACAGCCGAGCAAGACACCTGCCTGCCCGCCCAGCGGCGCTCTTCCTCTTGTCCGAGGTTTTCATTGTTGTGAGCATTTTTGTTGAGGATTGGCAGTGGGGGTGGGGTGGGGGGTGTTTGGTTTTTATTCCCCCCCCCGTCTTCTGGGTGGTTGCAGCAGGTTTTGGTCGCTTCATATGACCCTGGGACACTGTGACCGTCATAAATATGAATCAGTTGCCAAGCATCTGAATGTAAATCACAAGATCCTGGAGATGCTGCAACATTCCAGCTGATTGGTGCTTCTTCTGGGCTCAGCAGAAGCACCAGGATCAGCGCCGAGCTCCAGCTGGAGCCTGGCACCGATCCTGGGGCTTCCACTGAGCCCTGACAGCCCCAAAGAAGCGCCGATCAGCTGGAAAGCGGCACTGATCCTGGCGCTTCCGCTGAGCCCTGACAGCCCTGCAGCTCCAGCCGTCTCTCGCTCAGGCTTGTGCGGTGCTGCCACTGGTTCAGCTCATTCCCCTCCCCCGCTACCACTTTTCTAGGATGTTCGCGTACCACCTGCCAGGTGCCAATGTACCACAGGTGGTACCCGTACCACTGGTTGAAAAGCCCTGGATTAAGACACCCAGCTAAAAATCAGGACACTGTGAGTTCAAGTCCCACTTTAGCCATGAAAGGCAGGTTGGTGACCTTGAGCCAGTTACTATCTCTCAACTTAACCCACCTCAAAGGGTTTTTGTTGTGTGGCAAATAGGAGGAATATGTATTGGCTATGTTCATTGCCTTGAGTTATTTGTAAAAACAATAAAGGAAAATAGAACTAAATAAAATAATATAGAAAAGATAAGTGAAAGTTGTACTGAGGATTAAAAAATAGAATAAAATGTCCATTTTTTTAAAAAAACAAATGGAATTGAAATATGAATTTTCATAATTTATGACATGAGATAAAACTGCTTTTTTAAAAAAAACAAAAACAAAAAACCCTGAAGGTATGCTGTAAATTATTTTGAACATGGGGATATCTGGTATAGTTAGGATATTAGTAGAGGGGATAGGCTTTCAGGAGAGGATGAAGTCACCCCAAATTCATTATAGGTCACTCAGAAGACATCCTGAGCAGAAGAGTTTTCATGCTGGTTATACTCCTATGTATTTTTAACTTAAAGTAAGCGCCACTAAACTGAGTGAGGCTCAGATAAAACAGCTGCCTATGGCTGCCTATGAGATGCTGCTGCTTCTAAGGTATCCAGATGATATTCAATTCTCACATACCAAATGATAAGGGATATTTGAAGGTCTCAATCCTCCAGAATTATGAATCAGTAAAAATAGGCTTTTCTACTACAATCAACATGCAGCAGGTTAGAGCCATCAGAAAACAAATACTGACATCCTTCTTAAGACTACACTTACATTTTATCCCGTCTTTTTATATATAACCAGGGCTTTTTTTGTTATAGAACGCCCAGAACGGAGTTCTGGCACCTTTTTTGGATGGAACCTTGTAGGGTAGGCAAGGCTGGTTGTATGAGGTGTGTGAGTTCCGGCACCTTTTTTTTTTTTTTTTTTTGAAAAAAAGCACTGTATATAACTCAAGAAGTGAACATACCTAATAATCCTGCCTCCTATTTTTAACACAATAATCTCCCTACGAGGTGGGTTGGCCTGAGAGAGAGTAACTGGCTCAAGATCATCCAGCCAGTTTTCATGCCTAAGGGAGGCCAAAGAACTTTCAGTTTCTTGGTTTCTAGGCCAGCACTTTTAGTACCATATCAAACAAATACGCTAAAACTTCATCCTAACACCAAAGAAAGAAGTTCAAATTGGAATAGCTGCAGGGCTTTTCTTTTTCTTTATATTATCCAGGTTCCTAACAGCTGCTTGCCTATTGTAACTGCAGCTTTATTTAGACCACTATGTGGTTTAAAGATATATCATGGTTAATGTAAAGATTGTTCCACAGATCTCTGTGTGAGAAAGAATTTGTATCTGTTAGATCGCGCAGGCAGTAAGACACGAGTCGAGTGACAGTCAGCTCTTGGTTTATTGGCAAGGCATAAGGTAAATCCGGACTGGCTCTCTGGGCCAGGGGAGCCCTCTTTTATGGGATTCCCCTGGCTTGTAATCACACAATTCCATTGGCTGGCAAGACCCTGTTGCTAGTTAGCCAACCAGCAACGGGCATNTGAAAGATAAAAAATCGTTCATAAAATTGTATACGTTATATTAAACTTTGAGACAATGGAAACTCAGTCCCTCTCCCTCCCTTTCTCATATCAGCTGGGAGAGTTGTCTAAAATTTAATTCATTTCTTTACTATTCTAGGCATTTCCTATCCTATTTTCTACATTCTGCCAATAAACATTAAACAATTAATAAAGTTTTAACATGGCATATGAAATTGTCACATCTTGGTTTGTGGTGCATATACAATAGATCATTACTGGACTCTGTCAATTTAGATTTATACTCCAGGATGCCAAAGAAATGGAATAGGGCTATTGCTGAGTAGATAGAACCATTTTCCCTATCCAATGTCTTACAGAATTTCAATTAATGACATTGCTGGTAAAGCATTAAACAAGATTTCTTTTATTTGCCATGATGCATGTTAAATAAGTGATTGTCTAAAGAAATGGTCTAATATGTCCCTCAACATTGACTCTTAATTGGTGCTACAGAGACAGACAACATGATCAATCAAAGCTGTTACTGTGCTTTCCCCATCCATTTGGTTCTTTCTTTTTGATGCTGCAAATAACTTTTTCCAAATTGGGAAACTGCCTTTTGCAGCAGTGAGTGGAACCGCAGAAAGAATTGTGATTTGTTCTGCTTTGTGGGGAGTTGTCTCTCAGCCAAAAGGGTAGGGTCAGTGGAGAGAGGAGCTGGTTCTCTCTTACGTGGCTCAGTTCAGGTAGCATGTGCAGTGTGGCTCCTTGTGGAGGATGGCATACAACTGTCAATAAATCACACATTATATCAGGGCTGCTAAACTTTCATTGGCATGAAATGGGTACATTTAGTGCAATATCCAAAAATAAAAAAGCTAATACTTGTTGTACTCTGGAAGAGCTGTACTAGGTGGCCTTTAATGGTGGTGTCTTTGTGACATATATAGTTGTTGGGAAACACCCAGCCAGCCAGGCAGGGAGGAAGACTTAAATCAGGGATTTGCATTGAATCATTGCTCAGCCACAAGAGATCTAAAATGAACAATCCCCTCAGCTCCATAAAACCTTATCTACCTGTATCCAAGAGAAGGCAAGCAATCTTGGAAGATTCCTGTATTATAGGCAGAATACAATAAAATAGTTGGCTTGAATGCTTCATGGGTGGATCTGGTTGTTTGTGCCTGACAATAGTGCTTATACCTGGACGCTTTGTATGATCAGCTAGCAAATGCAAATTTGATAATGTCATTGAAGTCTCACATACCCTCCCAAAAAGTACAACACATGTACTGTTTATCTGGGGCATAATATCCAGTAAATCTGTAATACTTTCCAACAGTACTTTCAGAAGTTTGAGTTTGAAGACCAGGCTCTGCCAGCTCATAGAGGAACATGCAACTTTGGGGTTGGTAACACTTTGAAGGCTCCCCCCCTTCCTTTTCAACTTTACTTATTGTATCCTTGTTTTAATCTCCTTTCACTGAGATATTTTTATATGGTTTTTGTTAATTGTACACAGAGTTGCTCTGTGAGTTAGATGGGCAGTTTCTAAATCTGATAAATACATAAAAATCATCAGTCTTCTAACCATTTTGCATATAATTGGGCTTATTTTTCCAATGTTATGAATCAAGGTTGTCAGTGAATGGCTGATGTTTTTAAGACAGAAAATTGAGATGTTCAGGATTAATGGAAGTGAAGCCATTCATGGGAAACATTTCCTTCTTAATCTCCCTGCTATATCTTTTGGATTAAGGAAAATCTGAATTTGGTGTCTGTTGCTGTTGATCAAAATGCATCCTTAATTAAGGGTTTACAAGATAATTGCATTTGATTAAAACATAGTGAGCTTGGTTTCACTTGATTAGTAATTAAAGATTTTTTTCCTGGCTGTTTCACTATCCATTAGCCTTAAATAGTTAATTGCTCTGTAAGTTTCTGGAACCATGAAATTTAAATATACAAATTAAGGTAAATAAGCTAAATAAAATCACATAGTTTCTACCAAGTGAGTGGAATCTATAATGTATACCTATTATCTACTGTATCTATTTATATCTGTAACAGATATAGAGCCAGTTTGGTCTAGTGATTAAGGCAGGGCTTTTCAACCTTTTCACCCATTGTACCACTTTTAGGATATGGCAACATCCGAGTACCACCAGTCGCCTAGCAAGGGGTCAAAAACTTAATGACCCAAAAAAAAAAAAAGGAAAAAAGTGATAAAGTACAGGTAGTCCTCGACTTACAACAGTTTGCTTAGTGACTGTTTGAAGTTACAAGTGCCCCCCAAGCCACAGCCGAGCAAGACACCTGCCTGCCCGCCCAGCGGCGCTCTTCCTCTTGTCCGAGGTTTTCATTGTTGTGAGCATTTTTGTTGAGGATTGGCAGTGGGGGTGGGGTGGGGGGTGTTTGGTTTTTATTCCCCCCCCCCCGTCTGCTGGGTGGTTGCAGCAGGTTTTGGTCGCTTCACATGACCCTGGGACACTGTGACCGTCATAAATATGAATCAGTTGCCAAGCATCTGAATGTAAATCACAAGATCCTGGAGATGCTGCAACATTCCAGCTGATTGGCGCTTCTTCTGGGCTCAGCAGAAGCACCAGGATCAGCGCCGAGCTCCAGCTGGAGCCTGGCACCGATCCTGGGGCTTCCACTGAGCCCTGACAGCCCCAAAGAAGCGCCGATCAGCTGGAAAGCGGCACTGATCCTGGCGCTTCCGCTGAGCCCTGACAGCCCTGCAGCTCCAGCCGTCTCTCGCTCAGGCTTGTGCGGTGCTGCCACTGGTTCAGCTCATTCCCCTCCCCCGCTACCACTTTTCTAGGATGTTCGCGTACCACCTGCCAGGTGCCAATGTACCACAGGTGGTACCCGTACCACTGGTTGAAAAGCCCTGGATTAAGGCACCCAGCTAAAAATCAGGACACTGTGAGTTCAAGTCCCACTTTAGCCATGAAAGGCAGGTTGGTGACCTTGAGCCAGTTACTGTCTCTCAGCTTAACCCACCTCAAAGGGTTTTTGTTGTGTGGCAAATAGGAGGAATATGTATTGGCTATGTTCATTGCCTTGAGTTATTTGTAAAAACAATAAAGGAAAATAGAACTAAATAAAATAATATAGAAAAGATAAGTGAAAGTTGTACTGAGGATTAAAAAATAGAATAAAATGTCCATTTAAAAAACAACAACAAATGGAATTGAAATATGAATTTTCATAATTCATGACATGAGATAAAACTGCTTTTTTTTTAAAAAAAAAAAAACAAAAACCCTGAAGGTATGCTGTAAATTATTTTGAACATGGGGATATCTGGTATAGTTAGGATATTAGTAGAGGGGATAGGCTTTCAGGAGAGGATGAAATCACCCCAAATTCATTATAGGTCACTCAGAAGACATCCTGAGCAGAAGAGTTTTCATGCTGGTTATACTCCTATGTATTTTTAACTTAAAGTAAGCGCCACTAAACTGAGTGAGGCTCAGATAAAACAGCTGCCTATGGCTGCCTATGAGATGCTTCTTCTTCTAAGGTATCCAGATGATATTCAATTCTCACATACCAAATGATAAGGGATATTTGAAGGTCTCAATCCTCCAGAATTATGAATCAGTAAAAATAGGCTTTTCTACTACAATCAACATGCAGCAGGTTAGAGCCATCAGAAAACAAATACTGACATCCTTCTTAAGACTACACTTACACTTACATTTTATCCAGTCTTTTTATATATAACCAGGGCTTTTTTTGTTATAGAACGCCCAGAACGGAATTCCGGCACCTTTTTTGGATGGAACCTTGTAGGGTAGGCAAGGCTGGTTGTATGAGGTGTGTGAGTTCCGGTACCTTTTTTTTTTTTTTTTTGAAAAAAGCACTGTATATAACTCAAGAAGTGAACATACCTAATAATCCTGCCTCTTATTTTTAACACAATAATCTCCCCACGAGGTGGGTTGGCCTGAGAGAGAGTTACTGGCTCAAGATCATCCAGCCAGTTTTCATGCCTAAGGGAGGCCAAAGAACTTTCAGTTTCTTGGTTTCTAGGCCAGCACTTTTAGTACCATATCAAACAAATACGCTAAAACTTCATCCTAACACCAAAGAAAGAAGTTCAAATTGGAATAGCTGCAGGGCTTTTCTTTTTCTTTATATTATCCAGGTTCCTAACAGCTGCTTGCCTATTGTAACTGCAGCTTTATTTAGACCACTATGTGGTTTAAAGATATATCATGGTTAATGTAAAGATTGTTCCACAGATCTCTGTGTGAGAAAGAATTTGTATCTCCCCAGCAACAGGCATCACAAGAGATAGGAATTAGAGTCATTACCACTAAAAATCAGGCTAAGACTAAGAAATGGGAGGACTATCCCTGACTGATTAAACAGCACCTCTCAGGATATTTGAGAAGGCTCAGTGTCCATTCCTATTATTTGGGACAGAAAACGTTTCACCTTTCTGCTAAAATTCATTGTATCG
>NW_015388642.1:108405-110958 GCF_001527695.2 Protobothrops mucrosquamatus | reverse complement strand
GTATCTCCCCAGCAACAGGCATCACAAGAGATAGGAATTAGAGTCATTACCACTAAAAATCAGGCTAAGACTAAGAAATGGGAGGACTATCCCTGACTGATTAAACAGCACCTCTCAGGATATTTGAGAAGGCTCAGTGTCCATTCCTATTATTTGGGACAGAAAACGTTTCACCTTTCTGCTAAAATTCATTGTATCGAAATGAACATTTTCTGTGAATTTCTACCTGAGATTTTTAATTTTATTTCCATCTTCTAGAATATTAGCAATCCCTTCAAGTGTTGTATTATGTGAAAATATGAAAAACATTTCCTCCTTTTATCCCAAAGGTGCTTTTTCAATCCTCTTTTTTGTCCAACATAATGATGACAATATTAAAGAGTTCCAGTTCCAGAAAACGTTAAATTTCATTGTCATTTGATGAGATACTGCTGCTAAGTAATCTCTCAGCAGTTTTCAAGCCAAGTGTAGATGCACTGAATAATTCACCTTTTAACACACTTCACTTAATTAGAATTTTAGTGGTACTTAATGAAATCTTTTGATGAAATCAAGATATACCTGTAGTACTCTTACAATCTACTAAGCAAGTTAGATTTTTTAATGAGATAATGTTAGGCTGTCTTCACAGCATTCTTCTGGTGTAGGTTTCATGGGCAGTGTCAATCAAACAGCTGTTAGGACAATAAAAAACTAGACCACTTCCATTTGTTCCAAAAGCTGATCTCTGTTATATCTTCACAGTGTTCTAGTACCTATTTCTAAGAGGTTGCAAAAACAATGAATAGATATTCATATGAACAACTAGCAAGCCTCTTCAGTATCCTAGGTTTAAATTCCTGGACATTTGAATTCATTTAAGGTCAGTAGATTTTTCTGTTTTTCTATCAGACATGTAGAAAACAGGAAAAGGGTTGCTTATATTTTCTTTAGAACCACAGTACTGATATCATTCTGGTAGTTTTTACAGATAGATAATACGTAACCAAAACATAAATGCAATAAAATCAGTGATATTTACTTTGAAATGCTGTTCTTTCCAAGGCATGCACCTGCTTTGAAGATTGATTATGTTACTTATTATGCAAGCTTGTTAAATAGAAAGTGATTAGATGTACAAGTACTGCTTAATCCCATCTCTGTCACTCTCTTAGCAACGGTCTAGTGGCACAGCTCTAGAGCCTTGAATTTACTTGTGCAGTAAGGTCACATTTAGCCATCAGCCCTGAAAAACAACATCAAAGGGCAACTTGACTGCATTATAATGGTGGTGAGAGCACCTTACAACACTGAACTTCAATAAAATACACAAACTTTTCTTTAGCAAGAAAATCAATATATTAGCAGTAGCATTTTTCAGGTCTCCTACTGTAACAAAGTAATTTGTTACAGAATTTCTACACATCGTGAAAAAGTTTGTCTACCATGAAAGCCAGTCTAGATTTCAGCCTGCATGATACTGTGGTCAGGGATTTTTTTTTTCCAGCCCAACCTTCCCAGTCTGTTGGATGAGATTGCAGATTAAGGCCAAGTCCCTGTCCACTGTCCTTCTGATCTATGTCCTAAGCAAGTTAGTCACATTAGTTAAGTTAGTTAGAACTGTGCACTGTGCATCAGATAATTGATGGGTATCCCTATGCATGGCAATACAAGAAATATAATTCACAATGCAACAGTCCAAGAGCTTGATCAGAGGACATCTTACTGGTTAAATGCAGTAGACAAATGCTGTGGTGAACGTATGCAAGTATGTCTGTGTGCGTATGTGTTTGTGTGTGGGGAAAACAGTGGCAGATCATGTAATGGCTTCTTGGCTATTATATGGTTCCTATCTGATTAACTTTTCACTATATTGTTTTTAAGCTTTATTGTTATATCTGGACAGAAAATCCTATTTACTATTGTGGTCTTATTGAAAAACAGGTCTTATTGTCATAAAAAGATTGTATATAAAATACTCTCCAATTGCAATAGTTCTGTCATATTTTGTCATACATATCAGAACATAATCATCTATATAATATATACAGATCTGGTCCTTCATGGAACTATATCCACACACAGTAGAAGGAAGTAAGCAGTGGGGAACCACAAGGTTCTGTTTTAAGGCCAGTATTCTACAATATCTTCATAAATGATCTAGACAAGAGAATAGAAGGGGAATTCATCAAATTTGCAGACAACAGTAAGCTGGCAGGAATAGCCAATACTCCAGAAGATAGGCTCAAGATCCAGATGGATCTCAACAGACTTGAACACTGAGCCCTCTCTAACAAAACAAAATTCATTGTGGAGAAAAATAAGATTTTATACTTAGGCAAGAGTTAGAACAATTAACCAATGGAACAACCTGCCTCCAACACTGGAAGTTTTTAAGAAGAGACTGGACAGCCATTTGTCTGAAATGGTGTAGGGTTCCTGCCTGAGCAGGGGGTTGGACTCGATGACCTCCAAGGTCCCTTCCAACTTTATTATTATTATTATTATTATTATTATTATTATTATTATTATTATTATTATTATTATTATTATTATTATTATTATTATTATTAT
>NW_015388642.1:104350-107738 GCF_001527695.2 Protobothrops mucrosquamatus | reverse complement strand
AAAAATGTGCAGCAGCAGCCAAAAAAGCCAATGCAATCCTAGGCTGCATTAATACAAGGACAGAATAAAGATCCCATGAGGTATTAGTACTGCTTTATAAAGCCTTAGTAAGACTACACTGCATACAGTTTTGGTCACTACAATATAAAAAAGATGTTGAGACTCTGGAAACAGTGCAGAGAAGAGTGACAATGATGCTTAGGGGGCTGGAGACTAAAACATATGAAGAACAATTGCAGGAATTGGGTATTTCTAGTCTAGTGACAAGAAAGACTAGGGAAGACATGATAGCAGTGTTTCAATATCTGAGGGGCTGCCACAGAGAAAATGGGGTCAATCTATTTTTCAAAGCACAGAAGGCAAGACAAGAAATAATGAATGGAAACTAAACAAGGAGAGAAGCAACTTAGAACTAAGGAGAAATTTTCTAACAGCGAGAACAATTAACCAATGAAATGGCTTGCCTTCAGAAATTGTGGGTGCTCCATCACAGGACTCTTTTAAAAAGAGACTGGACAGCCATTTGTTTAAAATGATTCAGGGTCTCCTGCTTGAGCAGGGGTTTGGACTAAAAGACCTCTGAAGTCCCTTCCAACTCTGTTATTCTATATTCTATGTGAAAATCCCCACTGAATCTAACTTAAACTCATTTCTAATCTAAATAAACACCTATAAGATTTTATTATCTGTCCATGGTGTGTATTGGGTTGCATTGCAAATTGTTAAACATATTCGGAAATATTTCTAAATGTGCCCTTTAATGTCCTCAAACATGCATATATGCGTATACATTGCTTGAGCCTTGATTTCAAAAGATACTATTTTAAGCACCACTGTTTATAAGCCGTTTAAGCTCAGAGAGATAGGGAATTTATCAATTAACTTAATCTAAATAATGCTGATGATGCCTGACAATTACTAAAACAATCAATGCTCTCTGAAAAGAACGGGTTGCAAGAAATGTACAATTTATATTATGAAACTTTTCAAAAGCAAATAAAAATATTTGAACTTCAACAATGTGTGCATATTTTCCTCCTAAAATGTGGTAAACATAAAGTTTCTAAGTGGTGTGTTGATAAGCAAACTCTCCAAAAGGAATTATTTAGTTGGAAAACTGGTAAATTTATGAGGAGAACTTAATATTTTGCAAAAAAAATAGAATGGTAATTAGCAATTATGACAATGTGATTTATACTAATTAAAATTAAGTCAGACAAAATGACAACATTAGTAATCATTTGAAGTACTATATTACCCATTAAACTATGCTTTGTAAACATCTCTCTTGAAATTAAAAAAAATAATTTGTAGCATTTTAGTCTTTTAATTCACTATAATTAGTATTTTAAACAAACTACATCCTGTCTGCTGGAAGCTTTTATTGTTTGGTTTGAGGAAAGATTTTGCTTGTAGCTGACGTTTAAAACTTTGAATAATAGTTCATTGTATATTGATACATTCTTCACAAAGCCAAAAAACAATTGTATAGTTAAAAGCATTATGCAGTTATTGGAAATGATCAGAGATTGACAGGCCAATCTATCTTAATGCACTAATGAGTTTTGACTTGCTCCAAGAAATTAAGCCCTTTCTTGTGTTACTATTTCAGATTCTAATGAGAGAAAGCTCAACAAATTGTACCTTTGATGATTACTTCGATAAATATATAGTTTGCTCATCACTAAACTGATTATCAGCACATGGGGAGAATTCAGCAATAGCAGACAGATAAATATATCAATTTTCATTTTTTTCTCAATTTCTCATTTTTGTCACTTTACAGGTTTAATTGATAAACTTGTAAAGAGATTTTTTTTTCACACAGAGATTTTTTATAAAGTTTGCATAAAAGTGTCTATGCATTTTATTTAGATGCCATACTTTCCAAGGGCTCTAAACAAATAACAGTCCAACAACTTCCTTAAAAATACTAAAAAACAAAAAACAAAAACAAAAACAATCCCCACAACCTCATAAGGGACAAAGCCATGTGTCCTCTAGTACATTCTAACATTTACAACATACTTTCCTCTTTGGGGAGGTGGACAACCTTAAATCTGTTCTTCTGAAATCCAGGAGGCAAGTGGTAAAGTAGATCACCATAAGAATTCCAAACCATAGGAATGGCAATAATGCTTACAGTACTTTCTAGGTCCCATCAGATGGAATCTGGAGTGCATTGATCCTATTTTTGATTTGATTAAGTAGGCAAATGAATACTGGAGAAGGAAATCCCACAGATCATCAGGTTTGCAGCCATGTATGGCCTTAAAGGTGATGACCAGTTCCTTCAATTGCAACTAGAAGTCAATTTTTCAAGTTGTGCTGATCCCAAGGCAGTGGGGATGAGCTCAAGCCCAATGTTGTACCCTTTGCTTAGACAGAAAGTAGCAACAATTGATGACCTTATTCAAATCCTGTCATAGATCTGAAAACAAAGCAAGAATAGCCCTGAGGCAATTCTCAGACAGGCCATAGCTGATCTAAAGTTTCATTTTGAATTATGAAAGTAATTTTGGAGGAGGTTTCTAGCTAGTTGACTGAGCTAGTTATCTTTACTAAAAGACAGGCTATGAAAGACAAAGACATAACCATATGAAGAACAAAATCTATCCCACCAATTCTAAGATGGCATTTGGTTATTAGCTTAATGTGATCTATCTTGCATATTTAGAACCATAATGTTGATTCAAGAAGTGATTGGCTTGGGCAACTGATTCATTAATAGTTATTATCTGAATAGTATAAAAGGCAGTGATTGTGGCTCTTCCCTTCAACTCAGCTTAAGAATCTTATCAGTAAGCCTAGCACCAGTCAATTTCACATTCCTCTTAGATTTGCAGCTCACTAGGGAAGAGAAAATAATACTTTAATGAATGAAATTCATCTTGCTTTCCATCTGAACCAGAACTTTAATGAGAACTTATACTGGTTCATCTATAAGGTTCTCTTACACAAAACCTGGGAGAAAAATTAATTCAGATCCAGCCTGAATAATGTATTTGATACTTAGCATACTGTTCATGCATTGCAATTAATGCAGCTTGACAAGTCACTTTAATTGACATAATTTGTTTTGCAATAATCAAGAATCCAACTGTCAGAGTTTTTGTGTGCCTCCTTTTATACATTGATTTAAACCAGGAACTATATTAAATATTTCAACATTTGGGTTTTCATCAGGGAGCCCAAATAATCCCCTAAATTTCAGGGAGGGTTGGGGTTTTTTGTGAGGTGGGGTTAATTTGTCTTTATAGGTCCCTCCAACACTGCTATTTAGGCACTGCTAGTAAGTTTGGCTTGTGGTTACTGCATTACTTTTAGGGAAAAGTAGAACAGTAAGTTTGCTCTGTTATAACAACAACAACAACAACAACAACAACAA
>NW_015388642.1:92072-101997 GCF_001527695.2 Protobothrops mucrosquamatus | reverse complement strand
ATGCTGTCTAACCCACATTTTTCTATCTTATCGAGTAGTAGGTTGTGATCTACTTTATCAAATGCCTTACTGAAGTCCAAGTAAATTATATCCACAGCATTCCTCTGATCCACTAATTTTGTCACTTGGTCAAAGAATGCAATAAGATTTGTCTGGCATGATCTGTTTTTGACAAACCCATGTTGGCTTTTAGTAATGATTTTATTTGCCTCTAGGTGTTTACTGATTCGTTGTTTGATTATCTTTTCCAGAATCTTCCCAGGTATTGAGGTCAGGCTGATAGGTCTGTAATTTTCTGGATCCATTTTTCCCCTTTTTTGAAGATGGGAGGTTTACCTACCTGCTTTGTTTGACAGATTTTCTATAAATCTTTTATTTAAAGGAGTTGCCAGGTCATATGGATGGCCAGAATAAAGTGAAATCTCTCTTAAAACAGCCCTCCACTCTCATGACTTCAGTAGGCATTTGTTTAGGTGTAAAAAAAGAAGATGGGTGATCCTTGCCCATGTCATCCTTTAAATAAATAAAATCCAATGCTTTTGTATTCTGCCATAGATTTTAGACCTTATTCTCATTGGGATTCATTCTGCAATGGATTAGCTGGAAACAAATCATCCAGATTTGCTCTCAGGAGAACTTACAGTAAAGTCCTTTTTAATCTCATCATTTTGCCCACCCATAGTTGATATAATGTATGGGTGATTTCTAGCTATTGGTGGTCCCCTGGAGTAGAGAATAGGATGAAATCATAGTTGATTTGACTGCATAACAATATCAGTGAGATACTGACATCTTATTTTGAAAAAAAAAACCACTCCAAAAAGCAACAAGAAGATCTTGGCTCCTCCACATGTAGAAAACTACGTGGATGGGCCTATGTAGTCAAGAGTCAAACAAGAATGATGGGTAGTGAAGGTGTATTTCCTTTTTACTACCCTGGAATAGCTCCTAGGGCAGGGGTGTTCAAACTTGGCTCTTTTATGACTTGTGGACTTCAGAATTCCTCATCCAGTGTGCCTGGCTGAGGAATTCTGGGAGTTGAAGTCCACAAGTCATAAAAGGGCCAAGTTTGAAGACCCCTGTCCTAGAGTGTCCCATGTTTTCCTGCTAGGAGACTTACTTCTCAAAGCTTCTCTAATTTAAGTTATATAAAATAATACCACACATTTTTCTTTTTTCCTTAATCCCATCATATCCTCATCTGCTTCTATGTGGAAGATAAGTCAATGACTGTAATAATGAAAGAATAAATGCCATAGCAATAAGGTTGGTAGAGGGCAGATTCATACAGGATTTAAATGGTCCTTTACACCATCTTGTTCCTTTGCCTCAGAGAAACTATGCTTGCTTGCAATTGTCAACACCTTCATTTTTCAAAAGTTCATCTTTGCTTCGGTGTGTCTAGGCAAAAGTGCAAGTCCATTTAGCACCTGCCAGGCATGCATTAAGTGGATTCCTAACAAATAAACACTCAGCCTCATGACTCCTGAAACTTAGCAACTCAACCAAGATGCTGAAAATAAATGATATAAACAACTGAGGTTAGGTTTGGGTCGCTTTGGAACAATGTGTTTATAACAAAAATATTACTCTGCTTCATTAAGTGCAATGGAAACAAGCAAGTGATTTCCACTTAAAGTGCAGAAGAATTTTAGTATTAATGTATGGGACGTCGTCGTATAGTGTCTACCCCGGGGAAAACCGTGGAACGTTTAACTTCAATTGCAGCAACAGTATTCCGTTTAAAGACGATTCAAACGACCAACGGGTCGTTTCAGACTTCAGACATCAAACGTCAAAATAGGATCTAAATAAGACAGACCCCTATTCAAAAGGACTGAAACTGGTAACACAGGGAGTTGTTTTCAAACTATTTTATTACTATGCTGATAAAGATTATAGATCATGCTATGGTGGTCATATGGTATTTTCATTAGAAACATTTTGCAGTAAAAATGTTGCAAACTGTATTATTACTATTCTGATAAATATTATATAGTATATTATGGTGTTCGTATGATATTTTCATCAGAAATATTTTTATCAATAAGAACTGTTCTTCAATGTGCTTGTTATCAAATCCACATTTTTGTAGGAAAGTTCAGATGGACTTCTGAACCCATCAGTGGGACATTTTGCAACCACTGGAAGTAAGAGAGGCCGTAAATGACGAATGGAGATGATGCTTTACCTAATGAATCCATTCTATTCCTTTATAAATCATAATAGTTGCTTCTTTTCCAGAGCTAGAAATAAAGTGTGGTGGCAGTAGCAGTATGGAGGAAGGCTCATTCAAGAAGAAGGTCTACTGACAGTATTTTTCTAAGCTAAGGTTCTCCTTGAAAGACCTTAGGATTTATGTTTCTTATACTATAAGCATCAGCATTGTGGTTTAGGTTAATGGACTCCATAAAACAATGTAGATGAGTTATTTGATTTTTGTCCTTCTTTATTTTTCTAAGCAAAAAGTTAATTCCTCCTATTTTCCCACAACAACAACAACAACAACCAGAAAGGTACATTGGGCAGAGAGAAAGTGACTTGTCCAAAGTTACCCAGCTGGCTCTCATACTTCACAGAGGATTAAAGTTGTAAGTATTGGCTGTAAAGTTCCACAAACTGAGGACTTTTTGTAAATCACCATTCTCTCCCATTATGGTGTTTGTTACTGCTTGTAATATAAAATAGCTACTTCACAGTGTAAGCATTGCAATTACACTGTAGTTAAATTACAGTTATGATCCCATCTGAAAGTGCAATTCAAAGAATTAACCTTCTGTTAGGATTTTGCAAAAGTTATATGTACATGTACCAATTCAGGATAATTACAAACTAACGTATTAAGTATGACACTACTAAGATAATTATAAGTGATTCATTTAGTTAACCTTCTAGTTTAATGAATTAGTGGCAATTACAGAGTGGAAACAAAAACACACACAATATAAATAAAATTGATAATTTCAGCTGCCTTCTCTGGAAATCTACCATACATTTGAGAACAGTGTTTCTCAAATTCCATCCCAATGAGAAAAACATAGGTGAGACAGATGATATCTGAAAGCAAAAAATGAATAAGATACCAGGCTAAAAAGCAGGAGAACTGACTTCAAGCTCCGTCTTAGCCATGAAAGCCAACTGGGTGACTTTGAGCCAGTCTTTCTCTCTCAGCCCAACAGTTCCACAGGGTTGTTCTTATGGGGAAAATAGGAGGAGGAATGTGTGTTAGATATGTTCACTACCTTGAGTTATTTGCAAAAATAATAGACATGGGGAATAAATAAATAATAGAAGTAAATGTTTGGCTACAGATTGTCAAGTCAATTCAGTTCTTTATCAATGCTTTATATGCAATGATTCATCTCTCTGTTGGTCTCACCGACTTACATATACCAGCAGTGAGATGAAGATGGAGATCTTTTTCCATTATCTCTAAAAGGACAGTTCATGGACTAGGAAACCAAGACAATGAATGAGTATCTAACTCAAGGTATTCTAGGATGGGATATGACCAATTAATATGAAAAAATCCATAGAGTATCAAGTGCAAAAGTATGAAGCAAAAACATACATTCAACCAATGGGGAATGCATACATTGTATTATGCAAGTTTTTAAATATTATTATAATCATTCAATATTGGTATTTGATCTTGCAGAACAGATCCAAGAAATGCTATTGAATAAATTTAACTCTTTAAATGTTGGCTTCCTCTATTTGTTGGGTAAAAGTATTCAACAACAGAAAATAGGGCTGTTTCTGTGGAAATCATTGTTCAAAAAGCCTCTAGCCATTCACACTAGCCATGCCAATTGCTCACCAGTTGGTGATTTTAATGTGGAGGGTATCATTTTCTGCCCTTTGTTGTGGACAGATCACTTTCTGATCCAGGTGCAATTACTCCCATCCATTTCTTCCACAGGGCTAAGTCTATTTGGATCTGCCTCAAATCTCAAATGGATCTATGTGGTTTTCCAGAGGTGATTTAAAGTTTTCTCTGAAGATCTTGTGATAAGTTTGCAAATGGCAGCATTTTGGACTGTCATTGAAATCACTCTTTAAATGCCTCTCCATTGCACAATTTTATCTGGCCCTGAAAACCTTTAAGAAATGAAGCAGCAAAATCAAAATCAAGTCATTGCTAACTTTTACTAACCACATAAATTTTTCTCCTTGATAATCAGCCTCCAATCTTGCCCTTTTGAGGGCTCTCATCCATTAGTGCATCCATCACTTCTGTAACTGATTCCATCCTCCTTCTTGATGGCTATCCTGTTCTTCTCTTTCCTTCCACATTTCCCAGCATTATATACTTCTCCAAAGAGCTAAGTCTTCAAATATTATCACATTTGACTCTGGTCATTTGTGCTTTGAGGGTGAATGCTATGTTCACTTGTTTGATTCTCTGGTTCTTTGATTTATTTTTTTTATTTTTTGGCTATTCATGTTATTCTTAGAAGTCTTCTTCAACACCAAATTCAAAAGCATCAATATTTCTCTCCTGCTTTTTCATGGTCAAACTTATTTCCATAGACTGTCACAGAGAATGCCACTGTCTACATCATTCTATTTTTTGTAAGCATAAACAATGATGGCATCTGAATATCTTTTTGAAGGCCTTCATTGCTACTCTGCTAATGCTGATCTGCAGTATATTTCTTGACTGCTGGTTGCTTTACTGTGACAGTTGATCCTAATAAGCAGAAGCTAGCTACCACTTTAATATCATCACTGCCAATTTCAAAGGGTTTTTTTTTATGCCTGTTGTTTGGTTTTCTTTATATTTAATTTTCATCCCTTTTTTCACTCTGCCCCTTGACTTTTGTTACTACAACTAGCAGATCATTTGCATTTTTCAGCCATCAGAGTAGTGTCATTAGCACAGAATAGCTTATTGATGGTTTTTTCTCCAATTTTAAACTTTCCAACTTTCCTCATATATTTAGTAGACAGATTGAACAAATATACCACTTTGTCTATATAAGAGCCTCAGTGATGCAATGGTTAGAATGCAGTACTGCAGGCTAACTCACTGCTCCCTCCAGGAGTTTGGTTCTGAACGACTCAAGATTGACTTAGCCTTCCATCCTTCTGAGGTTGGTAAAATGAGGACCCAGATTGTTGGGGGCAATATACTGACTCTATAAACCACTTAGAGAGGGCTGTAAAGCACTGTGAAGAGTATATAAGTCTAAGTGCTATTGCTATTATCTCACTCCTTTGCTGTAGAGCAGGGGTGTCAAACTTGCAATGTCACGTGACATGTGACGACATATCGTGACTTTTTTCCCATTGCCAGCAATGGGGTGGGTGTGGTTTTGGCATTTAGCATCCGGCCCACAGGTCGGCAGTTTAACACCCCTGCTGTAGAGGATAGACCAGGCATTTGTTACCCAGAGCATGTCCATCTGGACTGTGGCTAACATGTGTAGAGATTTCTCATGAGGGTAACGAGATGTTCCAAACACATTGGAACATTGACAATTGTGTCAATCATATCACAGTTTGATATGATTGACACAACTGAAGTCCTTTGTGTGATCAATATATGTTGACTTCTTTTTTTATATTCTTTGGCTTTCTCAATTATCCAGAGTTCCTTAGTAATCATGTCTTGTGTTAATTGGCTTTTTCTAAAGCCAAGTTGAACATCTGGCATTGCCTTTTCCATGTAATGAATATACAATAGTGAGATATTATATATTATAATGAGTTAAACGTATGCGGTGTTTCTTCAGCATTATTTTTTTTTTCAAGATTGAAAAACATATTCTTTATTAAAGATGATCTGATCTAGGTCAGGTCATACATTTATCAAGTCAAACCTCTTTGATTACTATAGTGACCAAGTAAGGATTGTTGTCACCATTTCACAAAACAACATAATACAGGGGAACTGTTACATATTCAAAATCCATCTATAAATTCCTTCCCTCTTGAGGATTATAATGTCATTGGAGGAGTGAGTGCATTGTGTATCTGCTTTTCAGCTTCACAAGATATTGTATAGTAAAAAAAAAAGAATTTAATACAATTTATGTGATCTGGAATGTATACTAAAGACCTAATTCTTTGTCACCTTATCAATGAGATGGGCAGCATATAAATTTAATGAATAAATAAAAATAGTTCTCATCTCAGCATTCCTAAGCTCTTCAGTCCACTAAGTGGTCCTTTCCATTAAACTTCTATTCAAATATATGCAGTTATTAATAGTGGAGCCAAAATGTATAATACCAGGACATGGATCAAGTTTTGAAGATTGGAAATTTTAATCCCAGTGAAGATTAGTAATCAGAGTGGACTGTACAAGTGTAAATGGATGATTGCATTAGAACAGGACCATCAATAGAGAAATAGTATGGAGGCTGGCAGGAGAAATAGAATACAATATTGTTTTCCTTTCCTTTTCCAGTTCAGAATAAATCCCAAGGTCTTCCCTTTCTCCAGCTTCTTTTTTCTCCCAATCATCTTTTTACAAGTAGCTCCTCTTGCTATATGAAGGGCATAAAAATACCATCAGATACATCTTCATGCAGGTTGTAGTTTGATCTTTCTTTCTGATGCATAAATCTTCCTAATAGCCACAGATTTTAAATAACTTAATATTTCTAACTATAATTCCATCAGCCTGTGGGTTGGGGAAAAAATATCTGTATGAGTGTATGCTTTTGGATGACATTTTCCAAATGATTTGGACATGTCATTTTCAATTTGTTTAACAAGATGGCGATAAATTACCAAAAGTGTGATTAGGCTTTTCATAGAATTACCATCTAAGATTTACAGCTCTCTCAGGGTTTTTAAAAGCTCCATAAAATGTAATCTGTATAAAATAGACTAGGCTTTGTATAAAGAATTTTGTAAAAAAATAAATAAACTTGTTATTAAAACTACTGTTATTAGGTTAATAATTTTTGTTCTGAATAATGCAATAATATCCTTAGGGGATGTCTAGATTTCTTTAATATAATGGGTTCTAATGCAAAAAGAATACTATTGAAAGTCCAATAAAGTTTTGTGGACTTCACTGACTTTGAAAGACCAAATCCAAATCCAAATATATTTTAAATAGATGGCTTAATTTGGAGAATTTAGAACTTATGATTTTGCTATAGACTGTTTGCCAGTTATATATTAGTCAACGCAAATGTCTTTTGTAAAAGAATATACGTAAGTATGGAGCTATACAGTATATACTTACATTAGGAAGACCATGGAAATATGGCTACATAATGACAGAGAAGTGGAAAACACTATTAAATGCTAAATTTGCTATATAAATAATTGAACAATGTAGGCCAGACTGACCACCTTTTATAAACTTTCTCTTTGTACCTTTGATCTTAGAGGTGGCATTTGTATTTCTCCTTTCTATTATTTAAAAGGGGGGAAAACCCCCATCTATCACCATCTTCTCCTCTAGTGTCCACCAGAGAGTTTATCTACTGGTCCATTTTACCTATGGAAAGCTGCAAAAGAGGTTAAGGTATCCTTGAACATGGCTAATACCTCTGAGGTTAAAGATTGGGGGGCAAAGGTCTTCAATGGTAGGGATATATCTTAGTCTTAAGTTTCATAAAGCAAGTGTGTTTAGAAAGAATGCTAATAATCATTTTAGCAAGTACAAATATTCCAAATATTTAGTAGAAAGAAAATTAGCAGGATTACCAAATTAGTACTCAGGTACCCAGATCACCATAGAAAACTACAACCTTCATTTTCCAAAAAAGTGCAAAGAGTGAACCATTCAGATCATGATCAAGGCAATTCTGAGTTGATTAATTTACAATTTATTGCAGATAAGGGGTGCACTCAGAAAAGAAGGTCAAGGCAATCATTACTTAACACAACATGTCTTAGATGATTGGCATTTATTATTAATTATTATTAGTGCTACTTACAAATAAAGACAATCGAGTGTGTCATTCCAATGCAGCTTCACTCCCTACACCTTCAAGCTGTTCTTAAAATCGGTATGTCATTTTGATACATTGTCCCCATCCACCATATTGTTTCTTTAGAAGAGAGATCATCTGGTGTCATACTCTCCATATCTATTCTGCTGCTATAATATATATTATTATGTATTTTAAAGAGTTAAAGCTGAACTAACTGAAGGTCAGTCCCTTTGGATTGTGCTTATTTACTTGTGTTGCTTCTGGTGTCTCTTAAAAATTCAGTGCCTTTGATATAGGTATGTAGCTATATAGATAAATGAAAATTTTTGTTCACATCTTTCTGTGCCCTGCTTTTACTTGCCTTTTGTTCCATTTTGCCAGTTAACTTTTTGTGATGTCAGCTGATGTTTAATCAATAAATGTCAAGCTATATTTTACTAGCCTAGAGGTAAGGACTGACTGGGAGTGTGCAAGGTGCAAAATAAGCTAAAAGTTACCCACAATATTTTTCCATCAGCCTCTCAAAGAAATCAGATAAAAGCTTACTTGAAGACAGCAAAAGAACTGAAATTTACTCTTAATTTCCTATTCAGAAGATATCCATCACATGATGATAATTACTGTTTTGAAACAATTTCCCTCTAAAAGCTTTTGAAAGAACTATTTTCATCATTTGAAAAAATACTGTATTTAGTGGCACATTTTCCAAATATACAGAAAATACAGTATATACTAGTTCCCCAAATTTTCCTTTCACAAAGCCCTTGTGATCCTCATCTGGATTCACTGTGAGATTTATCTGAGAGGTATTCCATAACAACAACAATAACAATAATAGATTTAAAATACAGTGAATTCGGAAGCCTTCAGTAGGTCATTAATGATTATTTATGCAATATGCTTGCTAGCCAAGCACTTCATTGGTAAGGTACATCATAAATGGTTAGCAATAAATCTCAATGAATGTTTCATGACTCTCTCTGGAAATTAAAGTTTAAATGACATCTCCCATGTATAGGCTATAAAAACAGAATCCAAAGACTAAGTAATATGAAATTGCATGATGTCATTCAAAATTCCCAGTAGATTCAATAAGGTCTGCAGTTTATAACACCTTTCATAAACAGGCAGAAATGGATTAGCAGAGCTCATACACAGAGAGCCAAAGAATAATAATAAGAGTGGACTCTTATTATTATTCTTTGGCTCTCTGTGTATGAGCTCTGCTAATCCATTTCTGAGAATCAGTTTTGTCAGTTTCAAGTAAAAGCAATAAGTTCTGTGAGGTTTCTAAACAATCACAGTAAATGATCTCAATTCCACTAAGTTAGTCTATGAATTCTAGACTCTGGCAAAAGAGCTAAACTACAGTGTCACTTGGGAGTGATTGGCAGTATATTGTTAATTTGACTATACAGCTGCACACAGTTAGAAAGTTGCAAGACCTAATGCAGACTCTAGCTGACATATTAAGAATTCTATCATCCCATTAAACTAAATGAATCTCCAGACTTTATCTGGAGCTTGCTTTTGTTTGCTTGTTACAAATTAATCATGAAAGCAGCCTGTCCAAGGGTCTGCTCTACAGGAATGAGTACTTCGATTAGTCTATAGTAGAAGAGAGCTGATCAGGCTCAGATATAAGTAGACTAGAATTCAGGGTGACTGTCCTTGGATATATTGAACTCATACTCTCAAAAAGAGTATGAGTATTTCATATTCCTATGAAATTTTACATAAACAAGTAAAATAACTGAGCATCTCTGTTGAGGCTCATTCAGTAATGGTATTGATAACTTGAGCAGCTAGCAGGAATTTATAACCAAGTGAGAGTCAGGCTCAGCAGAAAGTCACTTTTGGAATCAAAGTGGGTCTCACTGCAAGAGTTCCAGGTGTTGAGTTTGGTCATTCATTTCTGGATTTGTTTGCCATTCTGGTAAAGTCTCATGGTTCTTTATTTGAGACACATGACTCCTGTTACTGAAGCAATAAAACAAAACAGAACACACCAGGTTTTTTTAAAA
>NW_015388642.1:74183-91807 GCF_001527695.2 Protobothrops mucrosquamatus | reverse complement strand
ATATGCCAAAGAGAAATCATTTATATACCATGCCAAGAAAATTGCATTGTTGCATTCATATAAATCATTGGAGATCAGCTCGACTTGAAGGTGACTTTACTTCAAAGCATCGAAGCATTATCTTCTAAACTCATTAATGACACATAGAAACATTTCTTTTCCCTTTTTCTTTTTCTTACAGAGAATGCTGAGAAATGGGTAAAGGAATATACTGCAGTTCTCATAAACCAGGTCTCTAATCTTTATAGTTTTGTTTCAGAGGGCTGGTGACACACACACTGATAAAGGTAATGCATGGTTATGTATTTTGGAAGCACCAGAAAGAAATACTACAATGAATTTCCCTTATGTTTTCACACATTACTACAACCTAGTATGAACACAAGAAATCTCTTTTGAACTCAGGTAGGGTCCAATGTTGTTTTTGTTTTAACCTTCCAGTGGCCTAGGAGTGTATAGATCTGTAATGTCAGGAGATAAATGATCAAACAATGGCAATGGTATCATTGCTGAATTCCAAGCAGAAGCAATTTTATTCATCTATGCAGGCATATATGTATATGTATATGTATATGTATATGTATCCAAAGTGTAAAAATCATCGAACTCTGGGATAAGTATAAAAACAACTGTTTATTGCTAAGCTTTCGTCGGTTCCCTGCCGACATCATCAGGGTGAAAGCCAGAGGTTGGAGGGTCTGCTTATAAAGCTGGCTGTTTCAGTGCTCTGCTCATCAAGCGTGTAAATGGTCTACCCACCTCGGTCGATTGTATTTTCCCTAATTGCGTCCCATCCGCTTTTGTGCGTTTGGATCTTGGCATCTTTCCTTGTTTCATTTCTACTTTCCCCACCTGCTCCACTTGTATCTGGTTGTTTAAAGTTGTTGCCGGATCATCCTCCGATTTGTCTCATCCTACTTTATAAGCAGACCCTCCAACCTCCGGCTTTCACACTGATGACGTCGGCAGGGGTACCGATGAAAGCTTAGCAATAAACAGTTGTTTTTATACACACACACACACACACACACACACACACACACACACACACACACACATATATATATATATATATATATATATATATATATTGCTCGGGAATGCTCTTGCCACAGTCACATGTAATGCTCTACTGGCATTACAAGGACATCTTTAGATAGACTGCTCTCAGCTTCTCACTTTTTGGTGGGAAATACTGCATTACACAGTATTAAATCAATGCTAATATTTCCTTTAATAATTGATTGTAGAACTAGTTCTCCAAAAGCAGAAAAGCATCTCTGATCCATAATGCTGCTCTAAATCTAATTTCCTGCTAATAGATTATTCAGGATTCTGATTCATGTCTCTTAAAATTAATTCACAAGATAAATCAATGATTTTCTTTTTATAAGAAAAATGAATGATTGAACTATCTGTAGTTTGTGAGCAGACATAATTTTTGAATGCACATTTGTTTTTTTCCAGGTTCTTCAGATGAGAAATAGCCATATAAATTTATCCTATCCACATTTCTGGTCATTGTCTGGACAGTCATTTCTACACATATGTCCTGTTCCAAAATGATCAGCCATCACTTTTCTAGCACTGATACCAACCCCCACAAAATTCTGTTGGTTTTTATTCCATGGTAGCAAAGAGAGATTTGTGCCAATTTTGAACTAACCTAGGGTGAGGTTTTCCTAGCTTCTTTGCAAAACCACTTAGTAATTACGTAGATAAACTATGCAGAATACACTTGGATGTTTTACAAGACTCGACTATTAGCACAATCTGGCAGTCCTTTCATATAATATAATTGTGCCACAATATAATGCTGTTATTTTTAATATAGGTGATGTAATTATGGGCTATATTTTTAGTGACTTGGGAAAGAGACTGTGTAGGTAAACATCAGTAACTATATTTAAAAAGTGGTGACAAAATGGTTGGTAAATAGGCAAATATTCAAAGAACCTAATTTATCTAGCCAGAACTCAGAGTTCAAATTTACTAGGAGGGGAAGACAGAAGCTGAGAATTTCAAATTGGGGAAAAATGCAAACTCATTGCATCAGAAACAGTGAATTCTTTAATATCTTTTTTGCAAAACTAGTCAGACTCTCATAGTAAACCCAGTTTGAATAATATCACAGATTTTTGACTAAATGATATCTCTGTGTTTATCATCTGACATGGTTAAACAAAGGCTAGAAAAACAAAATTAAGCAGATTTTCCATGGCATGTAAATATATTTTACTATAAAATTCACTGGGTGACTATTATTTCTTGTAGTTAATTTCTGTTACATTCTTACATGCAGTGATTTTTTTCTAAAAAAAAAAAAAAAAAAGGTGTCGGAACTCACACACGTCATACAACCCGCCTTGCCTACCCTATAAGGTTCCATCCCAAAAAAAGTGCCAGAACTCCGTTCTGGGAGTTCTATGAGAAAAAAAGCCCTGCTTACATGTGATTTGCTTCAGAGATTTGGACAATTCAGATTCAATTGTTGACATTAAAGAAAGTGGATTATTGTTCTTCATGATACATTATATGAATATCTTGAGTTGATCTAGTATGTCTCATGTGAAATATAATTTATTCAGTTTGTCAGAAATGTTTTTTTTAATAAATATTTTATTGGTTTTTAATTATAACAATCTCCAGTGCCTGGTGTACAGCATGTTGTCTTGGTTTATATTTTAACAAGAAAAAAAGGACAATAATAATGAATTAACAATCAATAATGATTAAATTTAATAATTCCATAATTAATATAGTAATTAATGATATATTTCTTTGATTTTCCCTTCTCCCATTTGTCTTGGTTTATATTTTAACAAGAAAAAAAGGACAATAATAATGAATTAACAATCAATAATGATTAAATTTAATAATTCCATAATTAATATAGTAATTAATGATATATTTCTTTGATTTTCCCTTCTCCCATTTGTATTCTCCTTCTTCAACCTTAGCCAAAATATAATTCTTAATATTTTCAATATATAAATGATTAGATATAGGCATTTTTTATATTTATACAAATAATAATAATATATATATATATAACATTTTTTTCAGCTTATATTATTCTTATAACCATCATCTCATTAGTTCAGCATGCATCCTATTTTCCTAATTTTTGTTTATGTTTAATTTCCCTTATATTCAATCCAATTCTTATCAGTCATAATTTTTTTGTATTAGTCATCTAACTGTCCAAATTTTCCCATTTAGGTACATCATCCCAATATTTTATGTCATGCATTATAAAAATACTATACTTTTTATCTATCTTATAGTATCTAGATATAACATCCTTCTTAATCAGTTTATATTTCACTTATATTAATAAAAGTTACATCAACCTGCTATTTTTACATTTCATATATTATAGAACATACTATATTACTTAAATCTCTTATCTTTCTTGTTATCCTTATCCTTCAAATAATCTTTCATCAATGTTTAATTCAAAAGTCAATTTATCAGTCAGTCAAAATTACAGTTCAGTGTGTTGAGCCATTTTAAATCTTTCCTGTAGACTCTCCTCTAAAAGATTAGCCAAAAAGCCAAGGTTTTTCTTTTCCATAAACCACGGGTCGGCAACCCGCGGCTCCAGAGCTGCATGTGGCTCTTTGAGCCCTCTCCTCCGCCATTTGCAGAGAGAGGGACAGAGACACAGAGAGGCACTTGTGCTCCCCCCCCTCTCTCTCTCTCTCTCACACACACACACTGAGTGGGGAAAGAGAACTGGCAGACCAAGGGCAGGAGAGAGCCAGCCCAATAAGAATGTGTGTCAGCTTGTCAGAGAACAGCGTGAAGCCAGCTTGCCAGGTGAGCAGAAGATCAGAGAGAGGGAGAGGGAGAGGGAGAGGGGGGGGAGAGAGAGGGAAGGATGTAGAGAGAGAGAGAGAGAGAGAGAGAACTCATGCACAGCAGCTTCTATTTCTTTTTAATTAAACTCTTCAATCAAGCTCCCCCCTCGTGTGCACACGCGCATGCAGGTTTTGTGGCTTCCAGTGTTTTCTTTTCTCTGGGAAACAGGTCCAAGTGGCTCTTTGAGTGTTTAAGGTTGCCGACCCCTGACATAAACAGTTCTTAGATTTAAGCAACAGTCCAGGTGTTGTTGTTTTCTTTAAGACACTTTTTAATCTTATAGCTGGCTCTTCCTTTGTTCCCAGCTGTCTTCAAGGTTATTTGCAATTCAAAGGAACAGCTTTTTCTTTGTTTCTAGGCATTCTGCCAATTTCTGAGTCCTTATTGTTAGTATTCTATTCTCTGATTCTCCAGTAGATGTCAGCAGTTATTTCTTTTTTCGGTTTTTTTTTCAATCAAAAAGTTATTTTTGTTATATATTTTTATAATTCCATCAAAATTCTTTAGGGTATAACCTTGACAGTTTTTAGTTACTAGATTTGTCCAGACTGTAGTATTTTAAATCAAATTTTAGTATATCTCTTTCCTCCTTTAATATTAATTCGCAGCTCAATGTGCAGCTCAGTGTGTTTATACTCTCAGAAGGTCAGCAGTTTCTAAACATATATAATTTCACTCTGTAGTAAATAGCCCAATGCTTTGTTCCCAGCTGTTTTTTTGCTATTTTTGCTATTTTTGCCAAATTCTGAGTCAATGCAGCTATAGTTTTCTCTAATCCTCCTCTAGGTGTCAGTAGCTGTTCATTTTCCAGCTTTTAAAGCAAAGAGTAGTAGTAGTAGTAGTAGTAGTAGTAGTAGTAGTTATTATTATTATTATTATTACTATTATTATTACTATTACTCTTATTTGAGTCCATCGGTCTAATCTGTTTTATTTTCCATTTAGAAATGATATTGTCTCAAGATGTTGGTATGGTCCAGATTATGAAAGCTTGTATCATAAAAATACTGCATTATTGTTTTGCAGGTTGTCTACAAGAAGACGAAGACCAAGTGGACAGAACCAATGAAATAGAGCTTATTAAAAAGATATGCTTTAGAGCTTCCAGTTTTGTGCCATAGCGCATGGCTGAGGAATAAAGTTAGAAGGGACCTTGGAGGTCGTTGAGTCCAGCCCCCTGCTCAGGCAGGAAACCCTATACCATTTCAGACAAATGGCTGTCCAGTTTCTTCTTAAAAACTTCCAGTGTTGGAGCATTCACCGCTTCTGGAGGAAAACACTATTTTCTTACTATTAGATGATTTAAAGAATCTGCAATAACAATGCTTTATAACTTCATTCTCATCAATGATGTTATATAGCCCAGATTTTTTTCTAACTCTGCCATCCCATTCGGAGGTCAATTTTACATCAAACAAATCACCATTCTATTATTTAAACCATTGAACATCACAATGGCTTGTAGCTGACATGCGTAGAACTCATTGTATGCACAGAATCACTTTGGTAGACCAAATCATAAAGTTCTGACATGTCTAGACATAACCTGGGCATGCTTGTCACAAAAATCTCTGTGCAGAATCATAGTTTTGACACTTAACCATAATAAGTATCACTGATACTTGTTTGACTGTCAGAATTTCTTGGCTTTGCTGGAGAAATTGGAATAAAATTTTATAAAGGTCATAATTCAAAAAATATTTATGCGTATTTGCAAACGTGTGTGTGTGTGTGTGTGTGTGTGTGTGTGACTATTTTGAGGTTAAAATGTGCAAGCTATGTTTCTTTAATTTTTAGAAAAGATAAAACTATCAAAGGATTTCATTTCTTTTATGACTTATTTGAATCCATATAGAGTTGAAGTTCGGGTCAGGATTAGATTAATCATTCTGGGGTTAATATGATTTTTTTTTAAAAAATGAAACAATTTTAAAACTTCCTGCAAATACAACTTTTTAGAGGGTAAGTGCAGGCTAGATTGGCATTTTAGTGGTTCCTTTTCCTGCATTTAGGATACTGATTTTTTTTAAAAAAACTCATTTGACCATTATTTATTTCACAACACATGAAATGGCATTTGTTTCTCAAATATAGTGCTGCCTAGGGTTCTGTGAATGATTGACCTTCAGTTAATTTTGATTTGAATGCACATAGAGTTAGGGGTTTGGAGTTAAGCTGTGGGAGGACAGCACCACCACCCCCGAGAAAGAAATGTTTTGGGAATATTTAAAAGGCAAAATATTATATTTCCCCAAAGGAATAATGGAAAATCTTAGGCACAAACCACCATCCCTAACTGCCGCAAGCAGAAACCAGATCTGTCTGTAGAAATGCAGATGTGATAATCCTGTCAGAAAGACTGGAGCCAGGAAGCTTAGAGCTGATGGGATTAGAAAGACAAAGATCCCTAGAATCAACAAACCCTCACACCAAAAAATCCAACACAGGACATAGTCATCAGCTACACCCCCAGGGAAGCAGGATATGACCTTTGGGACATAATAGGATTAACCACCATCATCAGAATACCAGAAAGGCACACTCAGACTCAGGTCAAAGTTCATGCCCAGGAACAACTCCAAACAAAAGCCCAAGAAGGTATAACCCCCCCCCATCCCTACTACATTGGTGCCATTTAAAAATGCATACACTCTTATTACTCTAGAGTTTAAAGCAGATCTGGTGGCAATAAAATGCAAGCGGAGAGAAAACCCTTCACCAGAAGTGAAAAATTGCTTTTGCAGCACCTTTAAGTTTCAAAAATCTTTAGAGCACTGTAAACAGGGCAAAAGCAGCCTCCATTTGATCTAGTAAGAAATGCCTTGTTACCAAGGTTACCTGACATCGCAAGGACACATAAAACTCCTAGCACATTCTTATTATAACAGTTCCTATCCTTACAAGTAAGTTAGATGAACAAACCTTGCTATACTATCATTAAAAACACAGAGGTCTCACCAAATTTCTTATCTTTACCTTTGTTGCTAAGTAACTGCTATGCAGTTGCTTCTAAAGTGTACCGTGAATGTACTCAAATTTAAAACATGTGTAATTTATAAATACTCCTGAAACATTTTCTCTGGACTCTTGGATCCTGATGTTTAGGATATGGTGGTAAATATAGCAAAACTGCCATTTTGATCCCTTCCCATTGTTTAGATAAGATTGTTGAATGCCACAACATTCAACTAGTCAAAAAATATACCTTGATATATATTTATTAAACATTAGCAAACATCAGAAAAGTTAAATGGCAGAAATGGAATAAAAAGCAGTTAAAAACAGATCAAAAGAAACATAACAACAGGCAAGAATTCTCTTATTTCATTCAACACTATCTCATTCAAGTGGCACAGAATTTTCAGAGCCACTGAAAACAATATTGTGGGAAATTAGCCTGGATGGTCCTCAAGAGAGTGTCTTTCATTCTTCTAGCTTTATTATTTTTATGTATATAGCAGCAGCAGAATATAGCTAGCAGAATACCAGGTGACCCTTCCTGTACTTTATACCAGAGTTCTCCAACCTTTCCGGGCTCGTGGCCCACAGGAGACAGCAGCTTCCAAATTACTGCATGTGTGTGTGCATTCACGCACACAAACAGAGTCACCCCTACTAGTGCAGTACTAGCAGCCACATTCGTGCAAGCGGCATGCGCTGGCGCTATGTGCATGCACAGCTGTGCATCCCCTGAGGTGGCTAGCTTCCGTTCACACATGCACAAATGGGGTCTGTACACCCCCCGTCCTAGTGTTCCTGTTTACACCCATGCATATGTGCAAACGGCCGTAGGCACTAGTGTGAATGGAGGGGGGAATGCACGCCCACGTGTACGCACCCTGGCCAGCCATTTCTGTGGCTGCTGGCCAAGAGCCCATGGACCAGTACCAGGCCGTGGCCCATAGATTGGGGACCCCTGCTCTCTACCATTAAAGAAACACTTTGGTAAATGGGCATGATGTTTCCAGCAAAATCCATACGTAATCATACTAAGTATGGCAACTTTCTTGAAACTAAAACACATCTAAAACAAATCTAACTAAAATTGTTAGATTTACAACCTGCCTTTCTTTTGAGGTATGCAAAGAAATGTGCATTTTTTCCTATAATAAATCTGTGAGATAGGCTGGGTTAAGAGAAGGTAATGAGTCCAAAGTAATTCAGAATAGAGTTGATTCTGGGTCTCTGTGATCCTAATCCAAGACCTGAATTTTGTATTAGACTGATTCTGTCTAAAAAGCAGAAGTATAAAGTAGCTCTATGGTGGAACTCTTTTAGTTTTCACCATCCAAAGTTAGTAAAATCACTAAACATGTTTTTATGCTTATATACTAAAAATAGTAGTTCTGCATGAAATAAAATTGGCTTGAGTGTGTCCTTCATAAATATACATCTTCTGCGCAAAGGGAGAACAGAAGAAAGAAAGACACTTTTTATTGGAAGTTGGATATTCATCAGCTCACTTGCATGCCTTTTGAATATTTGCATAAATTATTTGGTAATTAGTAGCTTTAATTGCTTTTTGATACTAAAAAAATATTCTGGCTGCCTTGCTATGCGTTCTCAGTCGACACCATTATCATTAATGTTATTAGAGCTTATATCAAAATTATGTTTATCATCTGGGTCCTCTTTCATTAAATAAGGTCAACTGATACACAAACCAATAAGATGGTTCTGTGTTCTTACTCCATGACAATTTCATCAACAAAGGAAGGCAATCATTTGCACAGATTTCATTTAGAGCTTTGCCTATCTATGCTGTTGTTATTTCCCAGATTTTAGCATAGTTTTACAGTGTGTTAAAACCAAAAGTTCTTTCTCCTTTCAAATGGAAATAATGTAGCTTACATGGCATGGTCTTTCCAATATGTAAATTTTACAAACCTATCTATAATGATGATCACCAAATCCTAAACAAATTACAGTGCTAAAATATTCAATTGACTAATAGTATAAAAATTAGTACATTAGTGGTGTTAATGTAGCTGGTGTTAGATACTAGGATTTTCCAATCTAGAAGGCTTACAGAAGTTGCCAGTTTTCAGTATTCTTGAAAAATGACAAAAAAGTGGGTATTAACTTGGTCTCAGGGGACAGATTGTTCTCCAGTGAAGGGGATAGTCCTCGGGACCACCACCCCTTATTTCCTGGGGGTATGTAAGCATATTCCCTAAATATAGTTCCCTAAATCAAGAACAGTCTATCCCATCTGATGGATGAAAACTTGAAGATATTGCTAATAAACCCATTAAACCAGTTTTGAATTCTGTAGGTAGGTACATTGGGAATCAATTTAGATTAACCAATTTCCATTACTTTTACTTGCCTAAGTTCCAGAGTTCATTGACATAAAACACAAAACATGTTTAACCAAGTCGGTTAAGTACTTAGATATGTAATTTATCTTATGGGTGCTAAATAAAGTTAATTAATATTTATTTAACTGATTGTGCCATTGCACTTTCAAACTAAAGGAATCATTTGTTTTTCTTTTTAAGTAAACAGAATGCCATTACCAAAGCAACAGGTTAGAAAAGAATGAAGTGCATGAAGAAACGGACTTTTGTTCTTAACATGTTAACTACTGTAAAAAGATGAAAGGTTTGATAGGACTGTTCTGGTTATGATGCATACTCCGTAATCACCTATTTTTAAAAAAGCATTTTACATGTTATCTACAGGTAGTTTTTGCTTAATAATGGTTCATTTGACAACTATTTGAAGTTATGATGGCCATAGTACCCCAGACCAGGGCTTTTTTTCTCATAGAACGCCCAGAACGGAGTTCCGGCACCTTTTTTGGATGGAACCTTGTAGGGTAGGCAAGTTGTATGACGTGTGTGAGTTCCTGCACCTTTTTTTTTTTAAAGAAAAAAAGCACTGCCCCAGACCACCGTAAATGGTTGTTCTGTGTTCCCCCAACCCTCTGCTTGGTCAGGCAAGTCACCTTTCACTGACTTGCCATTTCAGTAGTTTGTGGTCACTAATGTTTTTGTTGACTTCTGGCAAAAACACCTATTCAAATGAATGGGTCCACTTAATGACCACTATGTTCATTTAATGATTGCTGAAAAAAAAGTCAGAAAATTACATTTGGTTACATGGCCCCACTTTATGGAATTGCCTTTTCCCAGTACTACAGAAGTCCCCGGATGTTTCTGCATATTGTAATGAGGTTGCATCAATATATTTTTTTTACAATGTGTTTCCTGGATGTTTATAAAGAAGTATGACTACATGGTTGCTTTAACTATCTTTCTATTCGTCTTTTTCTGAATATTATTGCTACTGCTCAGTGGGTCATCCCAGGGCTATTAGGATGGGGACAGGTTATAAAATCTGTCAAACAGTTCAAAACATGATTGGATTTCTTAAAACTTTTATTGTCAAAATTGCAAACTGAACACTTTATCGTCTTGCTTTTTCCTCGTCTTCCTCCTCTTTATTAACATTTGATTAACTTCTTCACCCTGAGCTACATTACGGTGACATTTCAGTGAAATCAGTGTGGAACATTTTTTCCCCCCATGCTATTTCAAACAACTATTGCCACAAAGAACGAATACCACATAGACAATGTGATTAAAGAGATTAGTATGGTAAGAAGGGAACATATCCTATATTGGGAATCTGCAAAGTCATTTTTTGAAATGAGAATGGCAGAAAAAAAAGCTCTTTATTGAATGATGGTAACCTGAGTTAAAGTTGCTTTCAATGTAATTAGTTGAGGCCTTTTTCCTGATAATGGTTCCAATCTTCAGATTTAATTAGAACATAATTGCCATTTTAAATTATCTCTGTTTGCTGTTTCAGCATATTTCCAATCCCTCGTTGAATTCCTATATCATATCCTCTACAAAATTATAAAATGATTGTTGAAGTATGTGTCACTACTATCCTAACATTTTGTGTTATATTAAATGTTTAAATTTTGGCTATGCTTCCTTGCTTTTCTTTTCCTCAGGATGAATATATTGGTGCAAAATTATTGGTAAATTTGTTTATAGGATCAATAGAATTTTGAGCATTTCTGGTTGTTCATATTCAGGTATTCTGTGATCCCTCTAGGCCCATGATGGCGAACCTATGGCACGCGTGCCACAGGTGGCATGCAGAGCCCTCTCTATGGGCACGTGCACTGTCACCCCAGGCCTAGCCCTTCAGCTAGGTTTTATAAAACCTTTTCACTTTAGGCCTGTGCCGCCGTGTGCAAAAAAAAAAAGGTTCAATGAATCAATCAATTTCAACTTCTCACGGGAAAAAAAAGATCTTGCAAAGTTGGAATTGATTGATTGAACTTTTTAATCCCATCCAGTCTGCCGTTACCACCGCAGCCACACCCACCCAATGGGCCACGCCCAGCCAGTTGGCCACATCCACTCAATGGGCCATGCCCACCCGGCACCCAATGATACATAAGTGGGTTTTGGTTTGAGGTTTGGGCACTTGATCTCTAAAAGGTTCGCCATCTCTGCTCTAGGCAACAATTTACACTAAAGATAACCAGAACACAGCTTTTAAAAACTTGTAATACTGAAGACTGAGTTGGAGTTAGCTCAGTTGGTAGTTGTTTTGTTTGTTTGTATTTTAAGTATCTTAAGTATTTATTATCTTAAGTATTAAGATGACAAACAGGTTGTATTTTAAATATCTGTAAGTATCTATTATTTGGACACTTTAGTTTATGTTCATAATGGTTAAATTAGGCAATAGGTTTTGTTAATATTTGTGAAACACTGAAAGATGAATTTTATATTTTTGTATTTGAGGTAAATAATCTACCATAATAAACTTTTCTCCATGGCATGATTTGACTCCAGCACTACCTTGTTAAAGGGATTTGCAGACTGGATCAAAAACAATTATAATTTATTTTAAATTCCAGAATAAGGAGACATATAGCACAGGCATCTCTCTCTTTAACTTGCTGTAGCCTCTTCACAACAGCATACTGAGTCAATTTTTAAATATATTTCTCTTATATAGGTAAACTTTAAAACAGTAGGACAATGCAAACAAGCTGAGGGCATCCCAGAAGCAATGACAGAGTGAAAGTTTTGCAGCTGGATGGTTGTGCTGTTAGTAGCAGTTACTCACAGAATTAGATAATTCACAGTAATTTAGATATCTAACAAAAGTCCTGAGGATTGTAAACAGGAAGATTTTTAAATAATGTTTGTTTGTGGTCAGGTAAGGGCAATCTTAGTTCTTTAGTGGTGAGAGAAAGATCCAACAATGTTGAGGACATGTTGGAATAACATTGGAAAAGCGGCGAGGGATATTCAAGAGTAGAGGACCAAGAACACCATTGCAATGACAAATTCACCAGAGGTTAATTGCAAAAGGCGGCTTTACTTGGGACAGCTTTCATCCTGTGACGATATCTGTAACACCATCAAACTTCCAGATCTGCCTAGCCCAGGTCCTTGGTGAGGACTTGATACGTAGACAAAAATGCCAAACCCAGTCTGAACATCTGGATGACTGTGCGATGATCAATAATAATAATAATAATAATTAATCCCATGGGGTTGATGTTGACCACCTTGAGGAGCCCTAGTATAGATTAATCACATCTAAAGCCTGGATGGGCAATATTACTTGACAATGTTTTATTTGAGAGCAAATATAAAAGCTGCAGTTTGATCGAGATTGACAACCTTTGACTACATAACATCTGGATTTGGTCTTTTTTCATCTAAATAGCACAAAGATGGTAGGTAAAAGTCATTATATAAGGACTACCATTATTGACTGTTCTTCTATGCTGTTGTTGTTTATACCTATTGCTATGCTATAATTTATTGTTTGGTCAGTTTACCACCAAATTATAATGTATTCAACAAAAACAGTGAGAAGATTCTTATTGTTACATAAAATTAGCAGAATGGAGAGTTGTGCATATGGTAGTCAATTTTTTTTCTCAAGCAGGTGGACTTTGTTCTTATTTTCAGACCTGCCCCTAACAAATATTTTTAATTATTATACTTGGCACCCACAGAATGTCCCTAGGTAAGTTATATTTAACAAGACAAAGATTGTTTAATAAGACAAAGGCAGAGAGAGTGAAATGAAAAATAATTTATTTTTTGCTGTGTTGATCTGAATCCATTATTGGCTGATCACCTGGAGAAGTTTTGTGAATACAGAGATAATTAGATTTGGTTAGTAACATACACGCACGCACGCACCCACATACACACACTTATATATGCACATTCATATATAATATAAAACCATTAGTTAATTTCCATGGAAGGAGGTCCATTCCATCTTCTACACAGCACTTTCTCTTCAAATTCTTGCCGGGTTGTATAAGATTGAAAGTGCAATCAAGAAATGATGTTTTTTTCCTGCTTACATTGGTACGTTATTGTTTCTGAAGGGAAAATAATTTTGTTTTGTTTTGTTTTTAATAGCCCTTGGAAAACGAGGCAAGATTCTGTCACATTTTGATTTATTGAGTGCCTTTGACTAAGTAATCAAAAGCAACGAGAGATCTGTATCATGGGATAACAAGATTTATGAAACATGAAATCCATATGCCCCTGTTTTGTGGATGGTGGCAGAATGAGAACTCAGGTGAGAAAAAGAGACAGAAGGGCTGGAGGTAGGAAATAAAGCTGGGACATGATTTACAACAACTCAGGACTGAATACGGATGTATGAATGCACAACTCTTTCACTCGTAATATTTGAAGCTGATATGAAAGCCTTCTGGGAAAAACAGTAATTACCAGCTGGGATTCTGACATTCAGCTGAGCTCTAGTGACACGCGCTAGAGACAGATGTAATGTTCAAAACAATTAAATATTAAGGGGGAATGAAGGACAGCGGAGGAGGAGGAGAAGCCTGGAGCTATTTTCTTTTACCCAATGGTTTTAATAAAAAAGGTAGATATTTAAAATGGAGAAGTCCCACAGGGTCCCATTGCTCTATAAGAAGTTTGAAGGGAAAAGAATCAGTGCTGCAAAATGCAGTCTGACATGTTTGTTCCTAGCTTTTATACTCTGATTTTCTGTTTTTGTTTTAATGCTGGTGTGAGAGGGAAACATCTATTGCTATTGGATGCAACATTTCTGTCACCCCAGTGACAACACTTTCCATTATAAAATGATATAAAGTAAACAAGTCTCCTGAAGTGTCAACAATGCTAAAGCTACACAGTACCCTACTACAAATAGGACCCTTCTCTTTTGAATATGAGAAAGCTCCCCCTTTTCAATTGCAGTTTCCATTTGCATTCTAAACCAGGATGATGAGCTGGCTGGAAGTCATACAACTTATGGAACAGATAACACTGGTTTAGAAAAGTAAAGATGAAGCTGCCATCTAAAAAAGCTTTTGTATGAAAAAGAAGATTTCTTCACTGCTACTCCAGAGGGGAAGATTACTATTGATGTGTGATAGCTGCTGGGAAACAGATTTGATATAAACAACAGGAGAAACACATATGTCTACAACCACTTACCCAGATACTTTGGTGGAAACTTTTCACCCATAATTTTCTATAGAAGTATGAAGTATCCCTGAGCCTAAGCCTAATTAGTGACCTGTGTAAGGTAAGGTAAGGCAAGGCGAGGCGAGGCAAGATAAGATAAGATAAGATAAGATAAGATAAGATAAGATAAGATAAGATAAGATAAGATAAGATAAGATAAGATAAGATAAGATAGCCTTTATTGTCATTTTTTTTTACTGTGAACACACTGGCCCACATTAAAAATGAAATTCTGTTCCTGCTCTCAAAAGAAAATATATATCTACCCATACCCATATATAACACATATATACTCTCTCTCTCTCTCTCTCTCTCTCTATATATATATATATATATATATATATATATATATATATATATATATATATATACACACACACACACACACACACACACACACACACACACACACACACATACATATATACATACATATACACACACATACATATATATACATATAAATATTAATCACTGCCCATTTTGAATGCATAGCAGAAACAGAAAACTTGAGAGTTCACAAGGTTGATGCTATATGGAAGAAAACTGTGACTGAATCTGGATGTTCTGCTTAGGATACCACAAAGCCTCCTCCCAGAAGGTAACAAGGAAAACAGGTTGTGAAGAGGATGTGTAGCATCCCAGACAATCCTGTGGAACTTGCTCAAGCATCGCTTATATGCTATGAAACTATAATGCAACTATAGTCAAAGTCTTCCAGTGAGGAAAACAGCTTTTTAATTATCTTTCAAGAGAGATGATATTACAGTTAGTTTTGCCTCCTGCACAATGGGGTGAGTTGGGATGGGGCTTTTTCTCTCTCCAGATCGAAAGAAGAAATTGACATACATGGCCTTGTGAATAAATTGAAAAATCTTAGATTTCCTCAATTGGCTTGTGAATTGAGTGAGGGTGAGTGAGGATTTCCACTGAGTTGACAGCTGTCACATAGATCATAATTTATGGACTCTATAACTGACCTTTATTTCTAAATAAATTTTTGGATCTATTTATCTTTGCAGTTAACAGAGACTTTCTTTGGAACAGATACATTTTCTTGGGTGATTTTCTTTATTTCTGTGGCTGCATTTAATTTGCAACATTGGAAATTTCTACTGGTCCTTGATTGACTCACAAAAAGTTGGAATTTAAAGAAATTAAACATATTCAAATAGAAAACATTAATTTTTAACAGACATAATAGAATTACGTAGTTGGAAGGGACCTTGGAAGTCTTCTAGTCTTGTACAGAAAACCCTATACTATTTCAGGCAAATGGTTTTCTAATCTCTTCTTAAGAACCACCAGTGATAAAGCACCCACAATTTCTGAAGGCAAGCTGTTCCACTGATTTTTTGAAGCATTGAAAATTTAAATCTTACTTTTTAATGAATCCGAAGCTTCAGACTGTGATTGCTTTTTTAAAAAATCTATCATTCTACCAATTTGTTGGATTAATAAAAAAAGGATTTCCATTTTTGAAATAAAGGTTTCTATTATGTTTTATTTTACCAGCAGGGTGTGCTATAGACCATAATTGCATGTAAAGGTACCAGAGGCTCTGATGACAAACAAATTTCACTGAAACTTTTGAAAACAGTATTTAATGACTTCAGTGCCTAGTTGATTCAATCTTTAGAAGCCAAGTTTGAGATTCTGGTAAAAAAAGGGTTGTTACCAAAGGAAGAACATGATTTAACTTCTACCATGAATTATAGACCAATTTCTTTATCAATCATTGATTATAAAGTGTTTTTATCAGTTTTGGCAGATAGGCTTTACAGAAGTTTATTCATGAAGATCAGTGTAGATTTTTACCTAAGAGATAATTAAAACATAATGTGAAGATTGTATTGGATGGAATAAAATATTTATAACAATATAATCTTCTTAAATGCAAAGAAAGCTTTTGACAATCTGAACTGGCAATTTCTGTTTAAAATTTTAGAACTTTGATGAGAAGCAAGTCAATATATATATTTCAAAAGGCCTGAATTAATGTTTATGATGATGTGACTAAACCCTGTGATATCCAGAAGAGGACAAGTCACGATTATCCTCTGTCTCCTTTGTTGTTTGTGTTGATACTTGAAGTTCTGAGTAGAGAGATTAGACAAAATGAGAAGCCAATGAGTCTAAAAATTAAAAATAAGACCTTCAAATTGAGAGTTTTTGCTAAGGACTTTTGATTTTACAAGGCCCTCTGAAAGGGTTGAGTTTTTGATGAAAACAATTTAAAGATTTTGGTGCAGATCTAAGATCAATAAATAAATCAATTAGAAATACCGCTTAGCTATGGAAGTTCCAGTAATGGGCATAATAGCAAGTGTGGCAGAACCTTGTCTGCTGAAGGAAGCTTGCCAGACATGCCCAGGGCAGCGATGCAGGCAGCAGCTCCCCAGGTGAAGATGGTGACTGTTGGTGCTGTACACCATACTGAAATTTTTACAAATTTAAATTCAAGTACACACACAAACACACACATACACACTGTGTATATAAAACAAAATATCTTCTCTATGTTAGAAAATGCATACCAAGATGCATTATAGGGGAAATAATAAAAAGTGTAGCTATTAGGTAACATAGAAACCAAAGCCTCCATTATATAGGTAATGCCCATGATTGTGCATGCAAATTTCCATTTATCCTTTTGTGCTGGGGGAGGGGAGGGCAGTTTACAATGTAAGCAAAAATAAATTGGACAGATTTGCCCACTCCTAAGACATTGAGGTCAATATTATTTTTTCAACTGTGTCCAGCTAGGAAATTGTTAAACCATGGGAATTCACTGATATAATAAATTTTTGCTATGATGACTACCAGAAAAGTAAACTCAAGGAAAAGTAAAATATAAATTAGAGTTGCACATCACACTGGATTTGAAGTTTAAAAGGAGCTTTGGGCATGAAAAGGTAGCAATTTTATGCAGTTCTTTAAACAAAATACATTCCTCCAGGGATCATCTTGTGGGCAATTTATAGGTATAGGGATTTTTAAAAATATTTTGTTCTCAATAGTTTTTTCTGGGATTTCCAAGTGAAAGGAGAAAGTACGGCTGGTAAATATGGAACTTGGCAGTATGACTAAGTCTAGATGTGAATAAAAGAATTTATCTGAAGGGATATATCACACAAAAATACAATCCATAATTTATATACATCTATTTTAGATATTATTTATTTCTTCTATCTTTTGTGATCCTAAAAGTTTGTTTGTTGTTGTTATTTGTCTTTTTAAAAATTAGGAAAAAGA
>NW_015388642.1:73001-74144 GCF_001527695.2 Protobothrops mucrosquamatus | reverse complement strand
GGTTAGGGGTAATATCAACCAACAACTTTAATTAAAGCTTGTTAAGTGGCCACAAGGCCTGGCTGAGATATTTTGCTTCTTAAAGCTGTGCAAAAACTGAATATACTTCCATTTTGATCTTCTAGTTCTAACATCAAGCTAATATTTTCTTCCATCTCAAGGAAGAAAACATGAGAAGTGCAGTAAAGCATTCAGATTTTAGAGGAGAACTTTATGGACCTTAATGGATTGCCCCAACCCCCAGTTCATGGACCAGTACCAGGCCACAGCATGCCAGCAAATGGTATGCACAAACAAGCAAAGCCCCATCCACAGGATGCAGGCAGCACACAAAACCACGTACCCTCCAATCCGAGGAAAAACCTCTCTCCACGGAACCAGTCCCTGGTGCCCAAAAGGTTGGGGACCTCTGGCCTATGTCAAGACAGAAAAAGGAAGTCTGATCATGTTGATTTTCTGTTAGTGATGGTTCTTCAAGGCAGTCCAGACAAGAAGCATAATCATAATACTGACTCTGTCTTTATTCTAAGGATACATAAATAGAAGGTTTGGAAGTAACACTCCTGTCTCTTATTTTTACTCTTCTGAAAAATAGTCTCCACCCATCTTCCTTTGACTCAAATTTTATCAGACAATTGATTAGGACATGGCACTTCCTCCTGTCTTTCAAGGCCATTCCCACGTACCATTATATTAAGCACCACATTTGAATTTATTTGAATGAGTAGCATTCAAAACAAAAAGAAAGATTGTCGTAGTAGTTTGTGAGATATCTTCCACACTGAGATGGGATTAGTGCTAATATTATCATATTTTGGGTTAAAATCGACTTACTAAGCATCTTAAACTGGATGTGCAGTTTTAATATTTCTTACATTTTAACACTGTTGGTAACACTGTTGCGTTCAGAAAGTCAAATCAAATACTAACGATGAGTATGATCGTCAGTTTAGTTTGTTTAAAATTAAAAATCTACTTCAGGCTCATGTCTTAATACCCTCTAGGTGCTGGAACTTCAGACCTACTTAATACCTTGCATCGCCGCGGGACACAAGTACACACAAACACAAATCCTGACAAAAATGCCTAATATAAATGTTGCTGAGCTATCCTGAGCCTCTCTTGCCTGGAGGCTGCAGTTGA
>NW_015388642.1:66477-70967 GCF_001527695.2 Protobothrops mucrosquamatus | reverse complement strand
CTCCATAATCTGCCACTGAAAGTGTTGAAAGTCTTTGGGATCTGTATTATATCACAGAAGGCCGTAATGACTGTGTCAGAGAATCTGGCTCCTCAAGTGTCATTTCAAATAAATTTGACTCTATCACTGCTGGCTTAAGAACCGGAGAGAAATGCAGTTGCTTTGAGCAATCAGGGCTGTGAATCACAAGGGTTACCCTATCTGGGATGCCTATAGATGCTGTTCTTGTGATTTCAAACAATTTCACCAGAAAGCCTTTGAGACATTCCCCTCCATCTCTGTGTATACTACTAAAACTTTAGTTTCGTGACCTTTAACTGGGTGAAAGGGACAATTGTAGGACACAAATACTTCAAAGGAGCTAACTTACAGAATATATAACATCTTCCAACAACTTCATCAAAAAGTGCCTGACCACTCAACCCACTATGGCAGGGGTAGTCAACCTTGGCTCTTTTATGACTCGTGGACTTCAACTGCAAGAATTCCTGAGCCAGCTGTGCCTGCTCAGGAATTCTGGGAGTTGAAGTCCATGAGTCATAAAAGAGCCAAGGTTGACTACCCCTGCTTGACTATGGCATAACTAACACAATGGATGGAAGGGAATATTTGCAGCTCAGAATTGAATTATGGGGTCCTTAGTGCCCTCTGAGCTTGGTTGCTTTCTTCCAGACATTTCATTATCAAACTAGCTAACATCAGTGCTAGAAGGGAGTGAGATTTTCTCTCAACCATCATTTCAACTGAGATACAGTAAGCATCCTAGATCAAGCTAAATCCAAAAACCTAAATCTACATCGTTTCTAGCAGTCAATACCCAGGGGAGCAGGAATTAACACCTGGTAGACAATAAAGCAGAAAAAAGTACTCTAACCAAGGAGAAAACTACATCCTACCAACACTGGCTGGGCAAGCTAATATATATAAACAGGAAGCAAACTCCAACATTCCCTCACATTGATGATGTTACCTAGTTGAGTAATGAAATGTCTGCAAGCAAACAACCAAGCTCAGAGTACACTATGGGTTCCACAGATCAAGCCTGAGCTACATATATTTTCTTCTGTTGGAAATAGACTGAATGACCATTATGAATTACTGATTAACTTTGTCTAAAGCACAAATGTATAGGATGATCAAAAATCATAGTGCTCAAGGCAATGAAATCATGAGGTAAGCAAAGACAGCTTATAAGCAGCATGACTTTAAAAGCCTGCAGCTTGGGAAATGTATATAACGTAGAATAGAATCGTGGAAAGGTTTTTTTAAAAAAGGCTTCTTGGGGAATTTTCTTAGCATGATACATTAGGAAAATTACACGCTGCAAAGAAGAACACAAGTCTCAAGCATAATCTTGTTTTGAATAATGCCTCTGGGCCTCACAAAGAACCCACAGGAATACTTACAATGTAATATGGTGAATGACAAGAGACCAGTGCTTTGTGTGCCAAGTAGTATGTGATTGGCTTCACCTACCCTGGCAACTATTTTGTAAGAATGCCTATCACTTTCTCTAAGAATATCAATTGTGCCTGTAGTAATGTGAAAAAGGGAGAAAATTCAATAAAGGAATAGTTTTTTTTTAATCTTAAACAATTGAAGCAATACAACTGAGTATCTCTAATATGCAATACATATGGGAAAGCAGATGTTGATTATAGATCAATTAGCTAACAGAGCTTTTAGTTTTATTCTAAATTGTGTTATTTCCCTACATCATCATCAAATAATGTGGCTGATTTTTTTAAAAACAGAATTTGAGATTCACACAGTTTTCAAAGAATGCTGGTTACTGGTTTTCTTTTCTTTTCAAGAAGTAGTAACTATTGCTAAATCTAATACACATAGGCAATTTTATTGGAATTAAATAATGAAGACTTCTCTAGAAAATTCCTCCCTGCCCCCAAGCCGTTCTTCCCAAGCTATGTATAAATAATGTAATGCAAATATTACTGTTTAAACATATGATCACAATGTAAATGGATTGAAACAGGACAGAACAAGTTTTGATTCTATTTATTTGCTGATTGACATCATAATTTTAATTCAAAATATAATCTAATAGCATTTCCTGGAATGCTGAGAAAACTTTGGTATGGTTTCCTGGGATTTCTGAAGTAGGTTTGATTTTTTTATGAATTCATCTAAAGTATTTCATTGTAGAGAGAAATACTTCATTCAGTAATTAGGATAGTAATAATTTCCAGTGGAGTGACCTTTTAAAATTTATATTACAATTCACTTTAAACATGCCTCTTTCCCCCTTTAATTTGGATTAGAGCCCTTTGTTTATGCTGAAATTCTGAAAAACATAAAAGGTACCATGGGAGGTGACACTTACTGCCAAATACAGATATCTTAGGTTTAATAAATATACCAATAACTTGTAGCCCTGACCTTATTTTCTTGATGCAAAAGTATCAATCTAAATAAAACTGAGCCTTAGAAATAATATCAACATTTTAGAGCTTGAAGTTTTAACTTGTGTTCTGATGTTTGTGTTTATATTACTATAATCATTTCAGAAAGTTTTCTCAATGAATAAATTAAACATTTGCTTCTGTTTTGGCATAGATTAGATTAAAAAGTCTTTCCTATTTCTGTTCCCTTATGCAGTTATGGTATCTACAAATCATTACATAATATTTTTAGGAGATCAACTTTAGAAATTTTAATTGCCTCCTGGTAAAGTTATATCTAATTACCATTGAGCATTTATTTTGGCTCTGGTTCCAGGCTGTATGCTGTTTTCTATGTTTTAGAAAAGACTAAAAAGAACATTAAACATTATTGCTCATGCATAACAGATGACTCAGAAAGTCAAAGTATATCACACAGAAAACATCATAATTCAGTGATTATAACAAATAATCCAATTGTGTCGAACATGTCAAGCTGTAGAATTGTTTAGTAAAATGAGAATCTCAAAACATCTAATTTCCTTATGAGAAACATATACACAAGACAAAAAGCCACAGTCTGGACAGAACATGGTAAAACAGATCACCTCCAGGCTGATAAAGGAGTGAGAGAAGGCTACACTATCCTTATTCAGATTTAATTCATTCAGTTTATATGCTGAATATATATTGAGGGAGATATTATTGGAAGAAGATGAATGTGGTATTAAATACCTACATCATGCTGATGACATTACTCTGATGGATGAAATTGCAAATGACCTGCAAGCTCTAGTTATGAAAATCAGAGGCATGCTGAAAAAAAATGGAAAGATTAAACATAAAGACAACCAAACTAATGGCAATACATAATAGCAATCAACCTTTGAATTCACAATGGAGATGAAGTGGTAGATAAATTCTGCCATTTAAGATCAACTACTAACAATAAAAGAACAAGCAATTAATAGATATACTACAGCTTTCCACTTGACAGTTTAACAATTAATGCCTTGGAAAAGATATTCAGATACTATAATCGGTGTATAACTACAAAGATCAGAATGGTGGAAGGAATGAGTTTCACTCCATGGTGACACTCCATGGATGGGGAAGTTGAACTTTAAAGAAGGAAGATATAATGTATATTAACTCTTTTGAACTTTGACATTGGAGAAGACTCCTGAAACAGAAACAAACTAATGAATCATAGAACAAATAGATCTAAAATTTCCACATTAGGCACAAATTATCATATTTTGGTTGTATTATGTGAAGATATGGCTGTCTTGAGAAGTCTACAATATTGGAAAATGTGGAAAGAGGTGGAGAAGATGGCTAGCAGCAAGCTGGAGGAACAATTATTGCACTATGTAAAGATCTGAATGCCTAAGTTTGGGACAGGCCATCTTGGAAGAGGTCTAGCTATGTGGTTACTAAGAGTGGACATCTACTGGATGGTACATAATCAATCAATCAATCAATCTAAATTTTAGAATTCATCTCTTCTCTAGGATCAGTTTGAAAATATATTTGACTGTAATGAAACGTGACAGAGCTAAAAGCCTTATTTAGCTTGTTATTCAATACACAAGGCCCACAGGTTTATGGATTTTGATATCCTGATAGCCAGAAATGCAAATGATCTTCAAACTCTAGTAATAAAAATCAAGGAGTACAGTGAACAAATGGGACTGGAATTAAATATAAAGCAGATAAAACTAATGACAACAGGTAGAAAAACCTGCCTTAGAACTGATAATTAATATATCAAATTTTCTGTCTTTTAGAATAAACAGTCAACAGTAAAAGAACAAAGAGTCAATAAATATGCTGTAATTAGTGCTCGGTAGAGCATTATGACGGCCTCGCAAAAGTTTTTGAAATTCTGTGATGTCACTATACCTACAAATATCAAATTCTGTGAGCTATGATATTGCCTGAGATACTTTATTGAAGGGAAAGTTGGACTTTGAAGAAATAAGGTAGGACAGTGATGGCGAACCTTTTAGAGACCGAGTGCCCAAACTGCAACCCAAAACCCATTTATTCATCATCGGGTGCTGGGTGGGTGTGGCCCATTGGGTGGGC
>NW_015388642.1:30805-66362 GCF_001527695.2 Protobothrops mucrosquamatus | reverse complement strand
GATGTCACTATACCTACAAATATCAAATTCTGTGAGCTATGATATTGCCTGAGATACTTTATTGAAGGGAAAGTTGGACTTTGAAGAAATAAGGTAGGACAGTGATGGCGAACCTTTTAGAGACCGAGTGCCCAAACTGCAACCCAAAACCCATTTATTCATCATCGGGTGCTGGGTGGGTGTGGCCCATTGGGTGGGCATGGCTGCAGTGGTAACAGCAGACTGGGTGGGACTAAAAAGTTCAATCAATCAATTCCAACTTTGCAAGATCTTTTTTTTCCCGCGAGAAGTTGAAATTGACTGATTGATTGAACCTTTTTTTTTTTTTGCACACTGCGGCGGAGCCCTAAAGCGAAAAGGTTTTATAAAACCCAGCTGAAGACCTAGGATTGGGGCGACGGTGCGCATGCCCACAGAAAGGGCTCTGAGTGCCGTCTCTGGCACCCGTGCCATAGATTCGCCACCACTGAGATAGGAGGAGTATTTAAGTGTTTGAACATTGACATGGGAGAACACTTTTAAGAATACCACAAAGAAAAAAGAAAACAAATGGATCATTGAACAAATTAATCCTGAGTTCTCACTCAAGGCACAGTTGGCCAGGTTCAAATTATCCTACTTCAGGCAAAGCCCTAGTTCTCTGGAGAAGGCTACAATGCTGGGAAAGGTGGAAGGAAAGAGAAGAGGATGTACAGCTGCACAGTAGATGGATTCAGTTACAGTAATAATAATTAAACCATTGGAAGACCTGAGCAACCAGGTTAGGGAGAGGCCATTATGGAGTAACTCCATCTATATGGCCATTAAGAGTCAACAATGATTTGATGGCATATAATAAACCAATTTAAAAATGGTATATTTTTAAACCCAGCAAAGTGTTAATATATCAGTCTGAATTTTGCAGCTGTTGTTATTTAATTGCTAAGGTATGTCCGACTATTTGGAACTCCATGGACTATTATCTTACCGTAAATGCTAGAAAAATAAACCAAAGCAAGGATTAGGACTCTGAAAACAAAGGTGAAAACAGAGAAGAGATCTCCTAGAGAATCTGAGTCAAAGTATTCATTCAAAAAATATACAAAATGATTTTTCCTTCAGAGACAAGGGCTATGTACAAAATATATGTCCAATAAACATTTCTCTATAGTTTTTTCTCAAGCATCAAGCAAGTTTTGATATATGGTTGCTATACTGTTTTTAGTCTAAAGTTTTACCCAACTATTGTAGAAGCAAAAGAGCCTATTGCCTTGCCTTAATATTGTAAATGCGAACATTTATTTAAAAGAAACTGTGGAGATAATTGACTGCTTCTCAGTCCAAATACTATTAACTAGTTCTGGATTTTAGCAATTTCAGGTAGAAGTCAAAGAAAATTGTAGTGATTTTGCTGAGGGGCAGACTAGGTGTGATCATGGATAATAGATAGAATGATACATAACCTTTCCGAAATAATATATTTTGTGGATTTATAATTTGATGCTAGCATACAAAGAAGGTTAGTTCCTTTTTTCTTTTGAATGTTATGGAATAATATAATAGGAAAGGCCTTCCTTACACCATACCCATGAACATTATTTGAATTTTTCTTCATTTTCCAATTGCTCTTGCTTTTGAAAAATATGTTAAATGCTTGATCTGTTTTGAACACACTGTCTATTCCTTCCAATAAATATTTTCCGTCTGTTCATCATTTGATAGAGTACAGTATAGGTAGTCCTCATTTACTGACCACAGTTGGGGCTTGCAACTCAGTCATTAACCAAAGCAGTTGCCAAGTATAACCATGATTGTACTTAAGATCTTATTTCAGCTTTACTTTACTCACCTGGAAAAGTCATAAATGCGAGACTTAGTCCATAAAGTTACTTTTTTCATCACCATCGTAATTGCAAATAGTTGTTAAATAAGGCAGTTCTAAATAAGCACTACATACAGATATAGTATAGGGGGTACCTTGCTCAATAGTAGTAACTGTGAGAGGGACCTCGGAGTCCTAGTGGACAATCACTTAAATATGAGCCAGCAGTGTGCTGCAGCTGCCAAAAAGGCCAACACAGTGCTAGGCTGCATTAACAGAGGGATAGAATCAAGATCACATGAAGTGTTAATACCACTTTACAATCCCTTGATAAGGCCACACTTGGAATACTGCATTCAGTTTTGGTAAACGCGATGTAAAAAAGATGTTGAGACTCTAGAAAGAGTACAGAGAAGAGCAACAAAGATGATTAGGTGACTGGAGGCTAAAGCATATAAGGAACGGTTGCTAGAATTGGGTTGTTGTTGTTAATTGCGAAGTCGTGTCCAACCCATCGCGACCCCATGGAAAATGTTCCTCCAGGTCTTCCTGTCCTCTACCATCTTCTGGAGTCCATTTAAGCTAATGCCTACTGCTTCAGTGACTCCATACAGCCACCTCATTCTCTGTTGTCCCCTTCTTCTATTGCCCTCAATCTTTCCTAGCATTAGGCCCTTCTCCAGTGAGTCCTTCCTTCTCATTAGGTGGCCAAAGTACTTGAGTTTCAACTTCAGGATCTGGCCTTCTAAAGAGCAGTCGGGGTTGATCTCTTCTAGGACTGACCGGTTTGAACACCTTGCAGTCCAAGGGACTCGCAGGAGTCTTCTCCAGCACCATAGTTCAAAGGCCTCAATTCTTTGTCGCTCAGCCTTTCTTATGGTCCAACTTTCACATCCATACATTGCAACTGGGAAAACCATGGCCTTGACTATACACGCTTTTGTTGACAGGGTGATGTCTCTGCTTTTTAGTATGCTGTCTAGATTTGCCATAGCTTTCCTCCCCAGGAGCAAGCATCTTTTAATTTCTTGGCTGCAGTCCCCATCTGCGGTGATCTTGGAGCCCAGGAAAATAAAATCTGTCACTACCTCCATTTCTTCCCCATCTATTTGCCAGGAATTGAGAGGGCCGGATGCCATGATTTTGGTTTTCTTAATGTTGAGTTTCAAGCCAACTTTTGCACTCTCCTTTTTCACCCGCATCAAGAGGCTCTTTAGTTCCTCTTCACTTTCTGCCATTAGAGTGGTATCATCTGCATATCTTAGGTTGTTGATATTTCTCCCGGCAATCTTAATTCCAAATTTTGATTCATCTAGCCCTGCCTTTCTCATGATGTGCTCTGCATATAAGTTAAATAGGCAGGGTGACAGTATACAGCCTTGCCGGACTCCTTTCCCAATTTTGAACCAATCAGTGGTTCCGTGTCCAGTTCTCACTGTTGCTTCTTGACCCACATATAGGTTTCTCAAGAGACAAATAAGATGGTCTGGTACTCTCATCTCTTTAAGAACTTGTCACAGTTTGTTGTGATCCACACAATCAAAGGCTTTAGCATAGTCAATGAAGCAGAAGTAGATGTTTTTCTGGAACTCCCTAGCTTTCTCCATGATCCAGCGTATGTTGGCAATTTGATCTCTAGTTCCTCTGCTTCTTCGAAATCCTGCCTGTACTTCTGGTAGTTCTTGATCCACATACTGCTGGAGTCTAGCTTGTAGGATTTTAAGGATAACTTTAATAGCACATAAAATGAGTGCAATGGTGCGATAGTATGAACATTCTTTGGCATTGCCTTTCTTTGGAATTGGAATGTAAACTGATCTTTTCCAATCCTGTGGCCACTGTTGAATTTCCAAATTTGCTGGCAAATTGAGTGTAGCACTTTTACTGCATTGTCTTTTAAGATTTTGAATAGCTCAGCTGGAATACTGTCACCTCCACTAGCTTTGTCGTTGCTCAGATTTCCTAAGGCCCATTTCACTTCACATTCTAGGATGTCTGGCTTGAGGTCAGTGACCACCCCATCGTGGTTATCTGGGACGTTAAGCTCGTTCTTGTATAGTTCTTCTGTGTAGTTTTGCCATCTCTTCTTAATCTCTTCTGCCTCTGTTAGGTCCCTGCCATTTTGGTCCTTTATCATGCCCATCTTTGCATGAAATGTTGCCTTCATATCTCCAATTTTCTTGAAGAGATCTCTGGTCCTCCCTATTCTATTGTTTTCTTCTATTTCTTTGCACTGTTCATTTAAGAAGGTATTCTTATCTCTTCTAGCTATTCTCTGGAATTCTGCATTCAATTGGGTGTATCTTTCTCTTTCCCCTTTGCCTTTCACTTCCCTTCTTTCCTCAGCTATTTGAAAAGCTTCCTCAGACAGCCATTTTGCTTTCTTGCATTTTTTTTTCTTTAGGATGGTTTTAGTTGCTACCTCTTGTACAATGTTGCGAACCTCTGTCCATAGTTCTTCAGGCACTCTGTCTATCAGATCTAATTCCTTAAATCTATTTGTCACCTCTACTGTATATTCATCAGGAATATGATTTATTTCATACCTGAGTGGCCTAGTGCTTTCTCCTACTTTCTTCAATTTAAGCCTAAATTTTGCAACGAGAAGCTCATGATCTGAGCCACAGTCAGCTCCTGGTCTTGTTTTAACTGACTGTATAGAGCTTCTCCATCTTTGGTTATGGAGCACATAGTCAATCTGATTTCTGTGTTGACCGTCTGGTGATGACCATGTAGAGAGCCATCTGTTGGGTTGTTGGAAAAGAGTGTTTGTTATGACCATCGTATTCTGACAAAATTCTATCAGCCTGTGCCCTGCTTCATTTTGTACTCCAAGAACAAACTTGCCTGTTATTCCGGTTATCTTTTGGCTTCCTACTTTAGCATTCCAATCCCCCATAATGATAAGGACATCATTTTTTGGTGTTAATTCTATAAGGTGCTGTAGGGCTTCATAGAATGGGTCAATTTCATCCTCTTCAGTACCAGCATAGATTTGGATTACTGTGATATTCAATGGTTTGCCTTGGATTCGCACTGACATCATTCTGTCATTTTGGGGATTGTATCCCAGTATTGCTTTTCCTATTCTTTTATTGACTATGAAGGCTACTCCATTTCTTCTGAGGGATTCTTGCCCGCAGTAGTATACCTGATTGTCATCTGAGTTAAATTCACCCATTCCTGTCCATTTTAGTTTGCTGATTCCTAAGATGTCGATGTTCAGTCTTGTCATCTCTTGTTTGACTATGTCTGGCTTGCCTTGATTCATGGATCTTACATTCCAGGTTCCTATGGAGAAAAGATCTTTACAGCATCGGACTTTCCTTTCACCACCAAATGCATCCACAGCTGAGTGTCCTTTTGGCTTTGGCCCAGTCACTTCATTCTTTCTGGTGCTACTAGTACTAGCCCTCTGCTTTTCCCCAGTAGCATATTGGACACTCTCCGACCTGAGGGGCTCATCTTCCAGCACCATATCTTTTTGCCTTTTGGTACTGTCCATGGGGTTTTCATGGTAAAGATACTGGAGTGGTTTGCCATTTCCTTCTCCAGTGGATCAGATTTTGTCAGAACTCTCTGCTATGACCTGTCCATCTTGGGTGGCTCTGCATGGCATAGCTCAGAGCTTCATTGAGTTATGCAAGCCCCTTTGTCACGACAAGGCAGTAATCCATGAAGTAGAATTGGGTATGTCTAGTTTAATGAAGAGAAGGATGAGGGGGGACATGATAGCAGTGTTCCAATATCTCAGGGCAGTGATGGTGAACCTTTTAGAGACCAAGTGCCCAAAACCCAAGCCTGCCCCGCCCCCCACTCTGCCCCCTGGCCCACCCCATGCCGTCCCCGCGCCCTCCCACAGGGCCACCCACTGCCTCCTTAGCCTGCCGCAGATCACCCAGGTGGCCCAGCAGTGCCATGGCAGCCCCCCCTCCGCTTGCACCCTGCAGCATCAACAGCACACAATGGGGTGTGACAGCAGAGTCTTGTCCCCGCTCCCCAGCTGGCATGTCCTTGGCTGCTCTGCTCTGCACGGGCTGTGCTCGGGGGTGACTCTCTTCTGGTGGGGCTGCTAGTGAGGAGAGGGGGGAGGCGGGGCTGGAGCAATGACGCAAGTGCCCACAGAGAGGGCTCTGAGTGCCGCCTCTGGCACGCATGCCATAGGTTCGCCACCATTGTCTCAGGGGCTGTCACAAAGAAGAGGGAGTCAAGCTATTTTCCAAAGCACCTGAAGGCAGGACAAGAAGCAACAGATGGAAACTAATCAAGGAGAGAAGCAACCTAGAACAAAGGAGAAATTTCCTGACAGTTAGAGCAATTAACCAGAAGCGGTGAATGCTCCAACACTGGAAGTTTTTAAGAGACTGGACAGCCATTTGTCCAAAATGGTATAGGGTTTCCTATACCATTTTGGGGGTTGGACTAGATGACCTCCAAGGTCTCTTCCAACTATTATTATTATTATTATTATTATTATTATTATTATTATTATTATTATTATTATTATTATTATTATTATTATTATTATATTGTATTCAATATATTGTTCTGTTAACAAATTAATAATTTGGCCATTAGTAGCACTACCTTTGCTCAGGAATAATTCTGTGATTTCAGCTGATCATATTAACAGCATTTGTGTGGATGACTGTAGCTCAATATCCTGTAAAGCTTTGTCTTCTTTGGCTATTCCGGAATAACAGAGAATAAAATTCTTGGTTTTCTAAATATGTAAATTCAACCATGTCTAAACAGAAAGCATCTGAGGTTGATAGATGTCTGATCTAATAATTGCTTATACAGCCATTTGGTTAGTCCTTTATTTGGAACATTATTATATACATGATTATTAGTTACTCCATTTTATTCAGTTTTTAGTTGGCCTCATTCATATAATGTCATGTAGTCTATTATAGTTGGAACTATTTTTTTATTTTATTATTTTGTTATAAAATAACAACTTCCCTTGCTGTTTTTGCTAGTTCTAAATCAATATTATAAACTGCATTGCAGTGCCTTCTGAAGAATTCTTATCTGCAGGTAAAAATACATAAAATTGTACTTGATTTTGCATTTTTTGCACTTTAAGCATATAGCATGTAGGAATAATATGGAATGTTCACATCTATCTTAATCAAAAGACTTAAAAAAAGTTTTATAGGATCACAGACATGAATACCAGTGGGTTTTTTTTAGCCCAGAAGGCAACTAAAAGACAATGTAATTGAATATTTACAATGTAGTGACAAACAGGTCACATTAATTTTTCTAGATGCAGAAAAAGCATTTGATAATTTGAATTGAGACTTTATGTTTCAATTAGTGAAAAAAAATGGATTTGGGGCTTTACACAGAGTTTGAAGACCATTTATACATTCCAGAAAGCTTGGATTAAGCTGAATGAAGACTGAATAATGAAGGGGGTGTCCATTATCCTCTTTATTATTTATTCTGTTGTTGGAACTATTAAATAGGAAGATAAGCTGAAACTTTATAATACAAATGAATTTACTTTGTCTTATTTTATTTGTAATAACCCATCTATAAGCTAGATCAGTGGTTCTCAACCTTTTTAATGCCGCGACCCCAACCAGTCGTAAGTCGAGGACTAAACCGGTCATAAGTCGAGGACTAAACCGGTCGTAAGTTGAGGACTAAACCGGTTGTAAGTCGAGGACTACCCAACCAGTCGTAAGTTGAGGACTTTCCCTGCCTGGGAGCGCCGCGCATGCACGGTTCCACCACCTGTGCCGGCCGAGGCGTAGCTGGCAAGCGGCAGAGATGGAGCAGGCCAACCACCAGCTGGCCCAGCCCAAGGGAGGTAAGGCACCCGCCGGAAAAGGGGGAAAAAATGGCAGACAAAAAAATGGCAGACAAAAAAAATGGCAGACAGCCTTGCTTGGCGACCCCCATGAAATGGTCGATCAACCCCAAATGGGGTCCCGACCCACAGGTTGAGAACCACTGAGCTAGATAGTAGTAATCCCCTGGTTTTCTCATTTCTGAGAATTTTTATTGCACCTCTTTTTTTGAAAATATCTAAAAATACATAAATGAGAGAAAACTGCATTAAATTATCTATAAAAGGAAATAATTTGAACCCGTTTATATAATGTATCTTAGGAAGAACTGTATACAAACAAATATCAGTTTCTGCAGAAACTGAACATGATAAATGTGACCAGGCACTCACCAGTAAGAGAAAGGAAGGAAACATAAATGTCCCAGAAATGATAGAATTCTCATTTCTCTCCCCCCACCTTCTCTTAAGTCCATTTTTGAACAGGGAAATCCAACCTATTTTTGCTTCCTTAGTGAGGATGCAGAAAAGGCCTCTAGTTGTTGACTTTTTTAGATTCATTGTTAGAGAATTCCAAAAGTTCTCAGATAAAGTATGCTAGGATCATTCAGTTAGAGGTTATGGGCAGTGGTGGGATTCAGCCGGTTCGCACAACTTCAGAAAAACCGGTAGCTAATTTTTGTTGCCCAGGTCCAGAATAGACTTCCCGAAGTGGCATCCACACAGAGAACCGGTTGTTCATATATTTGAATCCCACCACTGGGTATGGGGCCACCACATCAGTCTTCCGATGTCAGCTCAAGATCTACCTCTATTATCCATTTTCTTTCATCAAGCATCACTTCACATTCTGTGACTACTGACAAACTGAGTTCCCATTGAGCTAATGCTGATGCTTGCTTAGGAAAGCTTCTGGTTTTCCTTAAGCATATTAATACTAGCTTTTCATGTCTAGGCAGACCCATTTTGGATCAATCTTGGGGCCACTTACATGACCAATATACAGTTTATGTTACTAGACCTTTTCATCCAGAGTCCCTCATTTCTATAAATCAAAGAACTTTTCCAGCACCATCTGCTGTCTCTGAATCTATTCTAAATTAAATGAAGAATATTGTCTCTGCCAATAATTGCTAGCTGTGAAGTTAAATGTATTACCTCAGGGCCATCTCTGAATGACTTTGAGTGTTAGAAAGATGGGAGTTCCAGACACAGTTGTTACAATAATAACTTTTGATAACATTAACATGAAGCCAATAACACATTGTCACTGGAACTCTGTTAAAGAAAATAATTGATAGAGCATTGCCAGTGCCTCAAAGCAACATGTAAATATTTCAGGATGCTCTTTTACTGGCTTATAATGAGAGCCCTCCAATTTTAAAAGTGTGCCAGAAAATAACATGGGAATATATATCTTTCTCAATAAGGACAAATATCCTAGGGGAAGGTATCTTTGCTTTAGGGTGTAATTAAAAGAAATGGGAATGAGAACGAAAATAACTGGTAAAAAAATGAGTTCCAATCTTGGAGAAAGAAGAGACTTTAAACTATTTCAGAGAATTCAAACGTATCAAGCAAATGAATTAAGCTGCTAAATAAATCTGTATTTAAAGATAAAATAAACATAGTCCAAATGCTTGCACCACACTCCATTTTTAGAACATAAGGGAAAGGATTATGGGAAAGCTTTTGTAACATGGAGAAACTGCAGTTGTTGCAGTTTCCTGTCATTTTTATGAAAATTGCAAAAGAAAAAATTATATTACTCCAAAGACTAAAAAACTAACAAATTTACAACATCCCATTCCCCCTCCCTCTTTTTGAAAAGAATTTATTTTCATTGCACTGCTGCTTCTACCATTCTGACCATTAATCCCTAAAGTACACAGAGTATCCTCCCCCCAAATACACACAGTATTGATATCCCACATTGGGAGATGTACCTCCCCTGGGGAACTGCACACAGACTCCAGGATAGGATGTGAAGAACATTTAAAAAATATATTTTATTAATTTTTTACAATAACATTCTTTAGTGCTTAGTAAAAGCATGTTGTCTGGGTTCATATGTTTTAAAAAAATCAATAATAATTAATTTCTATAGTTCCATAATCAATGTATTAATTAATGATGCATTTCTTTAATCTTCTCTTCATCCAATAGTATTCTCCTTTTGTAAAGATTAAGCAAATATTATTCTTAAAATTTAATACATATAAAGTTAAATATAAACCTTTTTCTTTTGGAGGATTTCTTGCTTTGGGGATCTTTTCCAGGGAATCAATTGCAAAATAGAAGAGAGAAGATCAATATTCTCACCCAGTTCCAAGCACACTATTCACCGTTGTTCTGGTTTGTGCTTTTGGATTTTGGCTGCTGGTAGCTTGGGTTAGACACTGATGTACAGCTAGCTTTTCTCTTGTGAGGGTTGGAGGGCTTCCTCCAGATCAAACGGATCGACCGCCATCATTCCGTGATCATCTTCTTGTTCGTTGCCTCTCCAGGGTGATTTTCGACCCATTTAGGGTTCCCTGGCAGGGCACTCTGCAATCCCTCGGCCGCAGAACCAGAAGTCCAGATGTGAAGAACATTTCAGTTCTCCATTGTTACAATAAATCAATCTTTCCCCCAAGTATTAGATTTAAGCATGTAACATGGGGTGGAGGAGTAAACTTTACTTTTTTAATTGTTATGACCTTATTGAAAATGAAGTTTCATTGCATTGCTTTCATGCTTTGTTTTTATTCATTTTGGTATTTGTAATTTTAGGGGAAATGTGTACATTAAGACTACAATAAAGGGAGACATGATGGCAAAAAGTTGAGGAACCCCTGAGTAAAACATTGGTATCTCCTACCAAGGAGATGAAATTTATCTGTTATATGAAGTAACTGTATTTAGATTTATTTTAGCAGGAAATTGGAAGCAGCCCAGAGTTGATTAGAAGAGTATGGATATATAAATGTTTTAAATATCAAAGGCACAGTATTCTCTAAAATTTAAGAAATTTTGACTTAAATTGTTTTTTTAGGGAAGGAGAAAAAATAGTGTCTTGCAGGTTTTGTCTTCATACAGTGCTTTATCCCCTTGCCTTCTAAATCATTATTTACTAAAAGTAGTGAGTTTTTCTATCTTTTACAATCTTGGATATTCTTTGTTTGTGAGACACTTAGATATCCATGGTAAAGTTAAATGGATGGAGGAAGAAAAGCATCAGTTGTGCCATCTCTCTCACGAGAAAGAGTAAAAAGTCACTGGTGCATTAACCCAGCAGTTGTGAAGAATTAAGTCTGACATGCCGCCAAACTTATGTGCATTAATAAGTTTCTCCAACTGATCCCCAGTGGCATTCAGATAGATTCGTGTGTAGATTTTGGTGTACATGTAAATATCTGGGCTGGACAAGTTGAGATGAGCTGTCATAAATTATTAGCTCAGCTGAGAGAACCATGCCAGCTACTATCTGGCTGATGACTTAAGAGACACCTAGTAAGAAAAGAAACAACAATGACAACCATCAAAGTCTTGCTTGCTTGGCAAATCTTTGAATAAAGTCTCCGAGCCAATGTAGCCACTCTGCTGCAGTAGAGGGTTAGAAGCTATTTTCCACAAATTGCTTTAGTTTAAAACCTGGAAGGTAATATACTTCCAAATTACACACTGCACATATTTCCTTGCAGGCAAATGCATGTGTGGGATGTGCGTGGGAAAGAGAATCACGTAAAGATAATTGGCAGAGCCGATTAATTTCTAGTGACCATGAGAAAGTGTTCTTGACTTTGGCTCACTGTGTCTCTTTCATTTGCAGTTTATTTTTTCAGAAGCAGGCTGGGCAATCTTTTTCATTAGTGCAGTTTTTTTCTGACTGAGAGCTGCGTTTTTCAATTAATGGAATTTTGAAAAAGGAATAAGCTGGCCAAGTGCAGTGCTATTGTGGTAGATAATTGTCAGGACAATTACTGGTGTACAACAAATTTTCTCTGTGCCTAAAATCTTTCTTAGACCTCAGATAACTTTAAACATGCTAATGCATGTTCTCCAATTCCTCATTTTCTGGTTGCCCTGCATGCCAGACATGCTTTAAGACCAACTACCTAGAGGAAAGATCAAAGGAATCCATTTGCAGATTGGCATTGCTCTGAGAAGCATTTCTGACCAGTTGTAAGTACATGTAAGCAAAAGAAATGCCTAAAAAAAATATCAAAGGTACAAGTACAGATTAGGTGAGGCCTGGCTTAAAAACAGTAACTGTGAGATAGATAGATAGATAGATAGATAGATAGATAGATAGATAGATAGATAGATAGATAGATAGATAGATAGACAGATAGATAGATAGATTTGGAGTCCTAGTGGACGATCACTTAACCATGAGCCAGCAGTGTGCAGCAGCAGCCAAAAAAGCTAATACAATCCTGGGTTGTATAAACAGAGGCATAGAATCAAGATCATGTGAGGTATTAGTACCTCTTTATAAAAATCCCAGTAAGACTGCCAATTTTGGTCACCATATCACAAAAAAAAGATTTTGCGAGTTTGGAAAAAAATCAGAGAAGAACAACTAAGATGATCAAAGGCCTGGGACTAAAACATATGAAGAATGGCTGCAGGACTTGGGTTTCGCTAGTCTAAAGAAAAGAAGAAATAGGGGAGACATAATAGCAGTATTCCAGTATTTGAGGGGCTGCCGCAAAGAAGAGGGGTCATGTTATTCACCAAAGCACCAGAGGGCAGGACAAGAAACAATGGTTAGAAACTGATCAAAGAGAGAAGCAACCTGGAATTAAGGAGAAACTTCCTGACAGTGAGGACAATTAACCAGTGGAATATTCTATTCTATTCTATTCTATTCTATTCTATTCTATTCTATTCTATTCTATTCTATTCTATTCTATTTCTAATTAAAACCATTAAAAATATTCCATCAAAAGTTTGAGCAGTTTTTCAGAGGTTTGAAATCTTAGCTCAGACTAAATCCTAGAACTAATGCTGCATATCAGCTGGCCTTATGAGAGTCCATCTGTTGCTTGGTAACGTTTCCCGGTAATACACTACTTTTTAATATTTCTATTATATATCCAGGCTTATTCAAGAAATCATTTCTTCTTTCATGTCATTTCTATGATCATAATCCCTAAATCCCAGGACTAGCTTCCCACAAGTTGCTGTGAATAGACACTTAGCATAGGGCCATAGGATATAGCATCACGGTCATAATAAGGGTCTTGGGAAAATGGATGGAAAGTTACCAGAATTCCTTTCTAACACTCTTTTCAGAATTGGCTTACTAGTTTGATGTAAAGATATGCAGAATGCAAAGTAATGTGGCAATTATACAGCCCAAAATGACACCCAAGAGGAAACAGTTATGCCAGGAGGCACAGGATTTCTATGAAAAGCTCAGATCATCTGACCTGATGTTCATTCTGTAGAAGTGGCCGTTATGATGGAGAGGAAAGGAGGAAGGAAGAAGAGGTTGAAGCAAGGAAGACATCTAATGAGCAGGGAGAGAACCAAGTACTAGATTGGAAAGAAAAGAGAATATTTGATGTGACTCTCATTTCAATGTGACTGTTCTGGAAAAAAAAAGAGGACCATAAGCAACTTACAGCCTGCCAATGTTTTATAAACTATAACATATTAGGATATACTAATCTAAGGCAAGGAAATAGCCTTCTCTTTTGTTCTTTCTTTCCTTCCCTCCTTCCCTCCCTCCCTTTTTTCCCATGACCATGGTGAATGAGGATGAGAATGGTTTCTTTCAAAATTCCAGATTACACGAATTCTGCAAAAATAATACCCAGTGTGCCCTTTCATTGCCCTTGCCTTGGTATGGCCACTGTCATGGTTCCAATAGATAGAACTGAATAAATCAGAACTCCAAGGCTTGAATCTTCCTCAAAGAACATGTTTATTGGATACAAAATATCAGCACAGTCAAACGCGAAACCAAGTCTGAAATACCCTCCAAAGAATTACACTATTACAAAGTAAAAAGTCCCACCTCAGTGCTATGCAATAACTATACGACCCAATAAAGCAGTTTGGCAGGCTTTCTACCAGAACACTGAACCCTCTTCTCCCAAGTGAGAGTATGACCTTGGTTCCCACGGGACACAATATTATTTAGACTAACAGGGATACCCCGTTCCCCCCTCCCTTTTGTGTGGCAACCTAGAACGAGCAAGGTGGCTGAAGCCAGGTTCATTATAGAGTTGACAGCCACACTTGGAATATTGTATTCAGTTTTGGTTGCCACGATATAAAAATGATGTTGAGACTCTAGAAAGAGAGCAGATAAGAGCAACAAAGATGGTTAGGAGACTGGAGGCTAAAACATATGAATAACAGTTGCAAGAATTGAATATGTCTAGTTTAATGAAAAGAAGGACTAGGGATGACATGATTGCAGTATTCCAATATCTAAGGGGCTGCCACAAAAAAGTGGGGGTCAACCTATTTTCCAAAGCACTTGGAGACAGGACAAGAAGCAATGAATGGAAACTAAACAAGGAGAAAAGCAACCTAGAACTAAGGAGAAATTTCCTGAGAGTTAGAACAATTATTCAGCGGAATGGCTTGCCTCCAGAAGTTGTGGATGCTCCACTACTGGAGGTTTTTAAGAAGAGATTGGACAACCATTTGTCTGAAATAGTCTAGGGTTTTCTGCTTCAGCAGGGGGTTTGGTCTGGAAGACCTCCAAAGTCCCTTCCAACTCTGTTATTCTATTATTCTGTTATTCCTAGTAAATGTGTTCTTAAGTGTTATTATGAGTGTCATACAGAGAAAGATGTTGATTGCTTTTTCACAAAATGGGTTTATTTTATAAAGCTGTAAGACTCATCTTTTTATTTCAGCTATAGATTAAAGAACAAATTTGTCAGTAATATATTGTCTCACAATAGACCATCTCTGTCAGTTTCTTGCTATTAAGCTATTTATTACCTTAGAAACTGGGGATGTACCTCAGCTTTAATATCCATGGGGAGAGGAGAAATGTGGAAAGGCTAAATGATAAAATTGTGTTGAAATGTTGCAATGGAATCTCTGCCCTGTATATGTGAGCAGTGTTGTAGTACATGTACAAAAGAGAGTAACAACACAGTACACGTTGTTTTTGTTTTTGGCATTATGATGATTAGAAATGGTACATTTAGGAAAAGGAAGGTTAAGAAAACCTGCACTTTCTCTTTGCTTTCACAGATGTATACCTTTGCAATTTCAACTTCTATTTTTTTTAAAAAAATATGTTCTATCTATTTTCAGAATGGTTTTACTTTATGATTCCTTTTTTAAAATTCTCCATTATTTCTAACACCCTGCTGTGGTCTTGTACAATATACAATTTTTGCAAAATTGTTATTTGCTCTCCCCTCCAAACAAACAAACAAACAAACAAACAAACAAACAAACAAAGGAATACTAGTGTTATCAGAATGCTGCTGGTTGGTGTTTCTTGCTCCAGTTATGAAACCACACATATTTTTCCAATCCAGCTTATCCAGCAGGGGAATATACAGCCTTGCCTCATTCCTTCCCAACCTGATGTTAGTTTAGTTTGCCTTGTTTTGTCCATACTGTGGCTTCCTGTCATGTTGTAAGTTTCTCATGAGGTCAATGAGATGTTCTGAGGTTTTCATTTCTAAGTGTATCCGGTACCACAGCTTGACATGATCGACATAATGAAAGTTTTCTATAATCAGTGAGGCATATACTAACTTCTTTATTCTTTAGCTTTCCCAATTATCCAGAGAGCATCAACAATAATGTCTCATGTCCCTTGGCCTTTTATAAAGCCAGCTCTATATTTTATTACACCACCCTGTGACCTAGTGGTCATTCTTTGAGAGAAAGGAAGTGCAGTCTGATGTGACCAGAATGAACATTAGATTTTAGGGAGACTATAGCTTTTTACCCCAATGCTGGATAGTCCCGTGATCATCTAAGAAGAATATATGGATCAGAAATCAACATCTTGTGATTGCAGAGACACCTCAATGGCCACAACTTTGCAAGTAAAACTGGCCACCTGTACATCATGAAGATTTCAATTCTACAAAAATAACGGCCCCCAGATCTTTTACGTATACCTTAAGTTAGTGGATTTTAGGTACTTTGATTCAAAATTTGTTGAGGTATAATGCACTGTTTGAGCTAATTTGAGGGTACAAACAGATGAATATTTAAACACAATGAGAGTTTTAGCAGTATATAGATAAGGAAATGTATATACAAAGCATATTTTTTCAAATAAAACTTTAAATGTGTTATTTTATAAAAATGGTTACAAAAATATTTAGTGTCTATATTAGGAAACAAACACAAACATATATATTAGCTTTTGTGCAATTTTTTTACAAGGGGAAAAAAATGAGAATAATGGTAGAAAGGATTATATTTATTAGTTTGCTTGCAATGTCATGAAGTAAGCGTGATTGTGACACTCATTTTTTCCTCATTTCCTATTCTCCAACCTTTTTTTACACAGTAACCAGAAGTTGATCTTGGCAATTTGAACTGGTATTTGGAATCACTGGGGAAATTTAATGAAGGGGGAAAACTACTTAGACTGACTCTACACAAAATTATGGCTGAAGGATGTTTTGATTTGGAATGCAAGTGAGTATGCCTATTTGAAAAAGGAGGGTGTTAGGAGGGAGTGCATGCCCATTACATCAGGGCTTTTTTTCTCATAGAATGCCCAGAATGGAGTTCTGGCACCTTTTTTGGATGGAACCTTGTAGGGTAGGCAAGGTGGGTTGTATGATGTGTGTGAGTTCCAGCACCTTTTTTTTTTTTTTTTTTTTAGAAAAAAAGCACTGTATTACAGTATTATATTTTGGAGCATTCAATGTTATATAAAACACAGAACCGGAGTAATAAATAGGAAGCCAAAAGAATTAAAGGACAAGATAAGAAAAGAGTTCAGCAAAATCTTTTTATAAGCCTAGAAACCATACTTCCACCTGCCCATGTTGTACACTGCCTTTTGTTCATTTAATTTCTTATTATTCTGTTTTTCTGGTTCTCATTAACTCTCCTCACCTTCCTCCCACCTTTTCACTCTTCCTACACATATAATTGTTTTGTAATTTGAGATTTATTCTATCTATCTATAAAACCAAATCATCTCAATGTCCATTTTTCATACTGGTATCTCCCGCATGCATTCAATCCATCTTTAGTTAGTAGTTATTCATTCTTGTTTTTCTTCTTGTTTTACCAAATGTCACTTTTTAACTCCCTTTTCCCCACCACATTCAACTTAGATTTCTTGGACATACCAAGCTCTTGCTTTCATATAACAAAGTGGGTAAAAGGACCCTATTATATACCACAATTTTCACTTTCTCTAAATCAACAAATATGTGGGAGCTTGCCTTTTTCCTATTCATATTGTACATATTTCAATGACTTGTTGAAGAGCAAAAAAAACCTTCTATGCCCATTTCTTATCTTGTGATTCCCAATTTTGCTCCTTATCCTCTCTCATACCCTTTAAAGTGAAATTCTTCTAAACTTTCTCAGACATACTTAATTCTCTCTTCATCCACTTCCAAAGTAGTTTTGTGTTTCCGTCAAAATCATTCTGCATTTTCCCTGCCTATTGGAATCTGAAATATTCCTTGCTTTCTTTGACTACAATTTTTTTGCATGTATCTTTTTCTTTGTGTACATATTATACAATATTTTCCCCTATCATAATTTTTGTACTAATTATTCTCTCAGATACATTTTTGTCATCTACAGCCAACATATTATTTCAAGCATCTTTTTAGTACTTGTGACAATCTATCTTTGCTTACATCTACTTTATAATTCTATTTGGTGTTGAAATTCTCTTTTAATATTTTTTTCATTCAAGGAGAACTTTCTATAGCCATTCTGTGTCACTCTTACGTATTTCATTTATGCTTTTCCTTCCTTCCTTCCTTCCTTCCTTCCTTCCTTCCTTCCTTCCTTCCTTCCTTCCTTCCTTCCTTCCTTCCTTCCTCCCTCCCTCCCTCCCTCCCTTTCTTCCTTTCCTCATATTTCACAATGTAATCAGTCCTGCTTTCTGATTTTGAACAAGACTTCTCAGTCAGTTTTTAGGAATAGATAATACAAACACTCATACAATAGTAGTCTACCCTTTACTTGAAGAGATTTCCAGGAATAGATAATTTGAAAAGTAAACAGGAGTTTATTCATTATTTCCTTCCAAACTCTTATTAGTTCTGGCCAGAATTAATCTAGAAAATAATGTGAAAACTTCCATTTTCTCTTCAGTGGGAAGATTATGAAAGTGCCTAGTAGCAATTTACTTTAGAAATTAAACAACTATGTAATCATATAAATATTGTTAACATGAGCTCATATAAAGTATATACACACACCAAGATTCTCATCTGTCAGCTAATCTGTTTTAAGGCCAGGCACCTGTGTACATTTGAAACTAGACCTTTTCAGCTAGATGTTAAGCCAAATTGTCCTGAACTGCCTAAGTGATTTTGTGAAGCCATTGGAGAATTCCATTTGAAGTCAGCCACACCAGAGTTTCTAGATGTAATGAGGGATACTGAATCTAATACCAAATATGCAACCTGTTATATAATTCTAGTGCTACAATATGTTGCTTGTTTTGTTGACCAAAGGCTCAATGGCTTGCAGAAGAACATCAATAGCAGCGTAAAGTTTTGATCACCCCAACTGGCATGCACCCACAGCATTTAATCAAGGCATTGATCCATTCAATATAGGAGAGTCTGTCTATTACTGTGAGATATTGAATTCCTGTCAGCTATCACTTTCCTGAACTAAATTGCTGGAATATAAATGCAAAAAGTCATTCAGAGCAACTAGCTAAGGCATCTTTTCTGCACAAGGCTTTTGAGTGCCATTTGCTTTTCCCTGTGTCTATTTTTTTCATGGATGGTGAATTATATTATTTATTTATTTGTTATGCTTATAGTTGATTATTTTTTTCCTGAGGAATTCTTTATTGAGAAAAATAAATAATTAAATAAATGATGAAAGGTTATAGGAACTACGTATGTCTAGCCTAAGAAAAAAGAAAGATTAAGGGTGAAATGATAGCTGTCTTCCATACTTGAGAGGATTGTCATAGATAAGAGGGAGTCAACTTATTTTATAAAGCATCTAAGGACAGGACAAGAAGCAATGAGTGGAGATCCAGTCTGGAACTAAGGAGGAGTTTCCTGACAGTGTAAACAATTAATCAATGGAACAGCTTGCTTCCCAGAATTGTGGGGTGCTCCGTCACTGTAGGTCTTCAAGAAAAGATTGGGAAACCATTTGTCTGGGATGGAATATAGTCTCCTGCCTTGGAAGGGTGGTGGGGTTGAGTTGGACTAGAATATCTCCAAAGTACCGTCCAGCCCTATGATTCTATGATTCAAATGGTCCGTATGTGGCCATTTTTGCCCCATCCTCCTGTCATGTATTGAACAGGATATACAGAATGCCAGATTTGTGCAGGAGCTTTCTACTCTGAAATTTAAATCTGGGGTTTTAGTGAAGTGTTTAGGTATAAATTCACTAACTCGCAGAGAAGAAGATATTTGTTTATATATGCACTTATATTTGAAAATATATGGAAATGGTGGTTTTTCTGTCTTTTCTTAGTAACATTCCCACCAAATATACTTATATATGTGTAAATTCACACACACATCTATACTTAACTATAGATGTTTTAATTTAAGCACTTCTTTGAAGTTGTGTCCTGTGCTAATTTTATAACCATACATTATTGTTGTACTACATGTTCTTTTTAAGAAGTGCTGCAATGAGGAGGAGGAAAAAATTCCACACTTCTTGTTTTTGTTTTTGATGAAAAAATGTTTAGATCCTATATCATATATTTTCAAAAGTGATTTAAAGATTTTTTTTTTGAAAGATGAATTGGTAGTTGGACTTCATTCTGGCTTGACGTATTCCTCCATAGTTCACCTCAAATCCACTCCCAGTACAATTCATGGTGACATTCTTATACATCCTCAATAAAGATCACCTACCTCTGGACTTGTATGCAGTGGGCACAGGACTCAGTCCTAAGAATTCCATTTCCAGGTTATATTAGATAATAGACCACTAGTCTTTTTTTTTGTGTTGCATCTTTCAGAATACTACAATTCTTAAGCATGAAACCTGCAATCTATTTCCTTTCACATGTATATTCTTTTTATTGTTAAAATTAGAGAATGTAAAAGAAAGAGAAATAGCAAAAGGAAATGAGATAAACATAGTTTTTTTTAGAAACCATAACGAAAAACATTTCTTATAACACATCCTCCCCCATCTCTTCCAATTACGTTCCTTACTGTTAACCATAATTTATATATATGGAACATTAATGAATGTTATTAGTTTCTACTTAAGGCCTAGAAACCGTATTTCAAATGTCTAGATCTGCCTTGTGTAATTTGTTGTATTTAAGGAAGCCATTTCCTGCTCGAATTTGGTTAAACCTCTATTATAAGCATGAGCATGGTGCCTTAAATAACTGCTTCAATTTTATCAGACCTGAAAGTTTCTATGAGTGTCAGGAAAACTGTTCTTCATTATACAGATTGCGTTTTGCCCTTCTCTGAGGTAATGGCATTGAGATAAGCTTTCTTGGCCATGATACTTGCCTGCCTCTCATCTGCTCTAGGATAGGCCAAAAGGCTAATAAGCCCTCTATGCTAACTTCTCCTCCTAATATTGTCTTTTAATACATAAATCTTGGGCACTATTTATATGTTATTATAAATCACTTTGGGAGTTTTATAGTTGGGAGGGGATATTTTTTATAATAAATAATAGACAAATGAATAAAATGAATAATATCAAACATGTGCTCCCTTCTAGGGTAGAATTGATAGGTATCTTTGGGGGGAAAAACTCTATGAGACTGGACATTTTGCTGATCTAGATATGTATTTAGGGCATAAAGTACCTGATCAGTACATTGTAAGAGCAATGTTATAAGAGTGGATAATAAATATTTCCAAGAAGAATGGATGCATCATTTAGAAGTCAGTATTTTTATCAACATTATTCAATTTTCTACACAAGCGTTATAATCCTATGATCATGCTGGTATGGTTAAAATCCCTGAAAGACCCAGAGGCTGTTCATTTGCAGCCTTCACTCATTCTCACTGTACTGGATGTCAGTTCCATTGTTTTGTTCAGCTGAGGGAAAAAGCTATGTTTCCATACAATCCTTTTAAAAGTCATCTATATTTACAACCTGGAATGGCTGGTTACTTGCCAATGGCAGTATGGGAACTATCTTCAAAATGCAATAAAATAATTCTGTCATGCTCTTTGGCTGGCCTATTCAACCAGATAAATCCCACAATAGCTCTTATCTCAGCTACCATTTTGTTGACTCTCAAACCCAGACTAAATGCAGACAAAGGGGTGGCCATCCTTGGCTGCTTGCTTTCAACTATTCTGCAGTTCAAGTCATAAAAGCAACTGCCACAAGCAGACCTTGACAAATCCAAGCAGAAGGAGAGTCAGTAAGAAATCCTTGATGCCAGAACCGATTTGGAATTATATCATTCAGATTATCCAGCATAGACTCAGATTTTACAGCAAGCACACATCCAAACTGCAGCACAAAAGTGCTTTTGTATAATCCATGAGCAGGCAGAAAAATGTGCCATTTTAAAAGGCATAGTTTCATCTCTGACTTCTGTTCTGTCTTTACAGTGAGGCAGAATAGAGGTTCTACCTGCAAAGAAAATGGTTGGAAAAAAGGACAGAATGGGAAATGCTTTCTTTGGAATAAATTACTAACACCAGACCTCCTTCACTCCTTCACTTTCTTATTTCACTTGCTTGTGGCCAAGAGCACCATCTCCTCACTTAATCTGCTTCCAATGAGAAGAGAAGGGATGGGTTTCCTGTTATTAATTCTGATCCTGGTGAAATAGAGGCATAAAAGGGGTGACGCTCTGCACTCCACACTGAACCATGGAGTGGTGGCGGCCAAAGAATCACCTCCATTGTCCAAGGGAAGGGATATATGTTGTTAAGCTTTCTCTCATACTTAGCCAATTGGAACAGAATAGGTCTCCCTCGCTTCTTTCAGAAACTCCAAATTTCATGGTTTGTGATGGTAGCTGATGGAAAACACAATTTTAAAACTGAGACAGAAAAAGATAAGTGCAGGTTGGTGTGAAGTAAATTGGGGAGAACTGGAAGTAATTCATTAATGTCTTTCTGAAATAATTTATGAGGCATCTTCTTGCTGTGGTTAGCAAGCCATGTGGATAGGAAGGAGAATGATGGATGGGTAGAGAGAAAGCAAGAAGGGGAACCATTTGTGATTTTTGATGATGTAACAATAGCTGATATTTCCACTTATGAAATATTGAATCAATCACTCTCATATATTTTCCAACCATCTATAACTGATGGTTTTAAGACAATGTTTAATCAATTATCAGGAAACAAAAAACATTACCGTCTAATAATAACATTTATTTTGAATTATTTCCTATTACAATCAGTTTAGCAGAATTCTGAAGAAAAAAGAAGCCCTCCAACTGGTATCCTGTGCAAGGTGAGACATTTTTTTAAAGGGGGGGAGCTCTGAATATGATAATCTACTCATATTTTCAGAAATATGAAATATCTGACATCTGGCTTCCACAGTATTTAAAATTGCTCTGCCACTGTTGCAGTGATCATGAAGGTCAATGTACTGGAAAGAATAATATCATGCTGATCTAATTTATCTACCACTTTCAGAAAAAAAATATCTTTAATTGGAGGAAAAAGGCTCTTTCAGTCTGAAGAAGGAAAACTCTGGCTTTTCCAACTTGATATAATAAAAATAGCACAAACACACAGCCTGTGAGATATACACTTACAATCTTTGAAATACATCCACCTTTCGAAATATTTACCATACCCTAAAGTTGTTGGAATCCATAATTCATGGGTTAAAACTACAATGATCTTAATTTGTATATGGCAGCTTTATGCCTCCAACTACAGAGAAAGCTAATGGTCCATGAAATATTGAAGTGTCTCATACACGTCTACTGAGATTTCAGTTTTTAAAAAGGAAACTGTCATGCATGCACAAGCTCAAAACATAAACAGTAGGAAAAGAAGAAATTATCTTTTCTGTGTCATGCACAATTACCCTTTTGGGTCTATAATGCTGCTTTTCATGTATACAATTCTTTTTGACTCCTCTTTCAGAACTTTGAAATTTCTGGCCTGGGAGAAGGTAATATTTATTCCAGGTTGATTCCTTATAGTTTTTTTTTAAAAAAAAGATAAAACCCTTTTGCAAAATTGGTGTTATTGGGATGCCTCACCATCTTTCAGCATGTTTCTATTTGATAACAAGATCCAGACACATCCTGGAACAAATTTTTGTTATCTCCAACTCACAGAGGTACTAGAGCAGAAGAAAGCATCCTGCAGATTTGCATTGGGGCAGCCAGAATTATGAGACCTTTGGGATACCTACCATGCCCTAGAAGAGGTTAGCCTTTTCAGTGCTGACAAGCTACTGATACCCAGATTCACACAAGTAGCTGATTTATTGCTATCATGCTATGCCAAATTGCTGTTCAGTATTCTCTTGAACCTTGCTTGGCAAGGAGGAACTGGCGAAGGCTCTTCGGGATCTCATGTAAGAGATTTTCCAATACAGTTGAAGAAGTAGCAATGACCCCATTCTGTCAAAAGCTCAAGAGAGTGATTATCATCTAGCAGAGGGTAATATTTTCCAGGTTTTATGGTATTATCACACTTCCTAGCTAGGTTTGGTACAGTTAGATTTCACTCTGTCACTTTCTCTGGACCTCAAATACTGGCTTCAAACTTACCATTTCCTGAACTTCTGTCCAAAGAGAGGATGGCTGCCTTCATATATTTCTACCTGAAACTAACCCTGTGGCACCATCTTTCTACAAAATAGAGAAGATGGCATAAATATCAGTTGTGCTTTTTCTCTGTACTCTATCTGATTACCTGAGCTCCTGTATCAGGCTAGGCCTAGTTCCGTTTTATTGATTTCCTTTCTTGATAATTTGCTAGAAATTTGTAGCAGATAAGATATTTCTGCCATACTGGTGTAAGTCCTATTTAGCTGATAATGACAAGTCTCCTACCTCTAACCAAATGTTGATTTGAAAGGAGTTTTGAAAAAAAAAAATAGGAAAGGTCATATTTCAAAATACTCCAAGAGTCTCAGCAGCTTTTTGTTTATCATAACTCTCTGAGTATAAATTGCTTCTTTTATTTTACATTTTGTTTAATAAAAAAGTACATTGGAATCCTTTGCATTTATTATTATTATTGACAAAATATACAAAAAGCAAGCTTCTAGCCAAATTTGCATGTTGATTGTATACTTGGCTATCTATTCAAATAAAAATTAAAACATTTATTATAGTTTATCTGCCAGATATTCTGTCAATAGTTCCTGCCTATGTGTGAATTTTAACATACCTTTTAATATCAAACCTAAGATACATCTGCTACTCTTGCCCAACAGCATCAAAAACATGGATGGGTCCAGGCACAATAACATTTTCCTCACTAAATGCACTTCATTAAGTATATTTTAATTTTTCTTGACATAAGGAAAGGAAACAATAATTTGTTCTTTGCCCCAAAAGTTTTTTATGCACTTCCTACTGTCAAAAAAATATAAAAAGAAATGTTATGTCAAATGCAATAAGAATATATCACTAAATTTTGAAGCAATTATTCTGTTATGTAATGCTAATGCAACCAAACTACATTCTCAATATTTGCATGTTGCTGCAAACATAAGCTTTTTACAGCAAAAATAAGCTAAAGACAAATCAGCCATCAATAGATACTTAAAGATAAATCACATTTACACACCATTCAAAAGAGACAATATAAAAGCTAAGAAGTAAACAAAAAAATCAAAACACATCCTCTCCAGCAGCACACACCCAGATAATTCAGAGATCACCAAGGACTCCACAAATATAAATTGGCATCTTAACAATTACTAAACTGATAAATCTTTGCTGATTCTACTGCCAAAAATTAATAAGGCTCCTAGTCAAAAATATGCACATATTCCATGTCTCTCTCTATAAATTTCAGTACTGATTTCAGTGAAATTTACATTCAAATATCTTTAGGATATTTGGGTTGCATTCATAATGTCCACACCAGGCTGCATTTCAGATTATTTTAAGAATTGTTATTGAAGAGAGTGTTTTTTTTTAAAAAAATCACTCCTTTTTAAGTAAAGAAACATGGATGTGCTCTGCAATTGTCCTTCACCATTCTTGCAGATGTTTTAGATCAAATTAAAAGTAGCCAGCCACGAAGGTCAAAGTATAAAAGGAGCCAGTGACATTTGTAACCCACAGTGATGATTAGTGAGGGTGGCAGAGGCATGTTAACTTGAGCTAAATGCTGAATGAGTGTGTCAGCTTCAGAAATAGGGAAATAAAAGAAGATTCCACAGAATCTGCAGTAAAGGTCAAGAGATATCTCATTCGTCATGTAAATATTCAATAACATATATAAGCAATGCAGTTAGATTCAGGGGTCTATAAAGATTCTCATTACAAAAAAAAGTAATCTCAGCCTCACTGAAAGAGGAAATAAGTAGACTCACGAGATCTTAATAAATATAAGCCAGTTATTAGCACCTTTTTTTGGACAAGGTGCTCCAGAATGTGGTGGCTCATCAGATCTAGAAACTATTTTATTCTCTGACTATTCTAGATCCATTATGATGTTCTTTGAAGAGAAATAGGGCGAATGCAACTGTTTCATTTTCCTGATCCTGCCAACAGACTCTGACAAAATAGCTAGCTTAAATGTGATTGTGCTTATGTTCTATGGCCATATTCAGAAGATGTTGCTGGAATATTTATGCTTAGACACACAACATTTATTTCATGAAATTCTGTAGGATCATATCTTATTCTTCCTACAGTTCAAAGTCAGTGTGCAGAGGAGCCCAAGGCTGGGAGGTGGCAAGGGGGGAAATATATAACTGGTATTGCATTATCAATTCTTTTGCACATGGGTTATAATGTTACGTGTGAAAGGAATAGAATTCATATCACTGACAGTATGCCAGGTCTAACCAGCACATGCTAATGATGTCAATGCTGTAACATTGGATGTTCCTGCTCTGACAACTGATGGAAATTGCAGCAATTTTTACTTTGCTTTTAACATGCTTTTTCTTCTGTTTAGAAATTAGGTGTTGAAGGGGGGTTGGGGTGAATGTTTGAGCTCAGCTAGCCGTAACAACAATGCTGCTCCGGGAACTCAAGGACACAAACCAATATAATGTTTTGGTGGGCTGAAGAGCAGGGAAGAGAGTCCGCACTCCTGGCTAATTGGAGAATGTGATTTATGACTGCTTTGTGGGGATGGGACTTGCAATTTGTTACTTTGTATCTGGGGGAAGAGAATCTAGTTTTGGGTTCAACTATGTAGTGCGGATACTTTGTTTCCTGAATAAAATGTTCTTTAAGGAAGAATTCTTGCCTTGAAGTTCTTTAATGGGTTTCATCTATCGGAACCATGACAAATGAGATGCTGAGCAAATCAATCAGAATAAAGTTGGAAGGACCTTGAAGGTCTTTTAGTCCTCCTGCTCAAGCAAGAGACCAAATACAATTGAGACAAGTGGCTCTCCAGTCTCTTCTTAAAAACCTCCAATGATGAAGCAGCCACAACTTCTGAAGGCAAGCTGTTCTATTGGTTAATTGGTCTTACTGTTAGGAAGTTTCTCTTTAATTCCAGGTTGCTTCTCTCCTTGTTCATGTATCACATTATGTACCATTCCTTATCCATACTGGAATACCTTAATTATATATTCTGAAATAATACAATGTTATATCACTTTTCTAAATGGTTCATTATTTAGATTCAAAAAGGGTGTGGCCTATAGCAAATGGAGGGAGAAAATAGGACAAGAAGCTCAGTTCTAACCATGAAGAGTAGCTGTGCTATCATAAGGAGTGATGAACTGACGTGGCTGCTAACCAAGGATATTGTAGCATTTTTACACAGCAGTCCAATTGGTCCAGCCTGGTATATAGCAATAGCAATAGCACTAAGACTTATATACCACTTCACAGTGCTTTACAGCCCTCTCTAAGCTGTCTAGAGTCAGCATATTGCCTCCAACAATCTGGGTTTTCATTTTACTGACCTTGGAAGTATGGAAGGCTGAGTCAACCTTGAGCCGGTGAGAACTGAACTGTCAAACTGTTGGCAGCTGGCAATCAGTAGAAGTAGCATGCAGTACTGCATTCTAACCACTGTGCCATCATGGCTCTTAGCTGTTGGGTACTAGAGCCCTGGAGAGCAAGGTGTATGGAAGGTACCACCTCCCTACTTCCTAGGAGACATTGTTTAACCCTTGTAGATAGTCAAAACAAGAAGCACAATCACGAGTACTAACTCCATTTGTATTGTAAGTTTACATTAACAGAATCCTGCAAGACTGAATGTATCTCCTCCTCCTTTCCTTTTACTCTCCAGAAAACTAGGAAAGGCTCCTTCTGAAATATTTCCAATATCCTATCTCCTTCTGTAGGTTGAGATATCTTTTTCAGCTGATTGTCCATAGCCTCGTCCTCTTGTTTCCTAAGGTCATTCTCATACATCGTTAGAAACATACTTCTGGTCTGACAAAAACCTTGAGAGAGAGAGGAGAAAAAAGACTATGTAAAACAAAGTGGCTGGAGAGAAAGGTTGGAGAGTAAAGTTATATGAATGTGCAGAACAGTTCCTAGTTCTTCAGGGAGAAAAAAAGTCCTGGGAAGCTTCCCTGGTGGGTAAGAAGTGAAGTTTCAGAGAAACATTTTCACCCAAGATGCAACATGAGAAGGAGGGAGTTGTTTGTTGCGGGTGAAGCCCTAGTCTCTGGAGCAGCACTTGGTAGAAGACCCAGAGAAAGTTTCTTTTTCCAGTGGAGGAGAAGGAAGTTCAACTGAGGAGATCAACCAGTCCAAGAAAAGAGATAAGCAATTCTGAGCACGCAAATGATAAATCCAGCACTTTCTTTTTTTAAGCTCTCTTAAATGGAGAGAAGATGAAAAAGGAGAAAGTGAAGCAGTTAATTCAAGAACTAAAAGGAAATTGTCTCCAGAAGAGAGTATTTATTTATTTGACTTTATTAGCTGTCCAACTCCAATGGACACTCAAGTATACCTGATGCCAGGCAAAAGCCAAGATTGTCTTGTAAATGTCTGTTGTAAATACTTGTTGTACAAGTACAAAGACATTAAAACATCCACTGATTTTAATCACTAGTCATAGTTCTCTGTATCATTTGCCAACCTTGCAAACCAAAACATACTGTAAAAACCCAGCCACACTGCATCAAAGGACATTTACATTTTTATACTAATTTCATGTTAATATAATAAAGTTTTCCTGAACTCTTGAAATATTGAGATCTGCCACAATCTGTCCAAAGTGGTTTTAATAAAATCTTGATATAGAATTTTCAAATCACTATCCATTATCCATAACTTAGACCTGAAACTACAAACTGTTCACACTGTGATAGAATCACACTACCAGTCAGGGAGGAAATTTTATATTGAAGCTAACAACAAATAAGGTGGTTAAGGAAGGGAAAAAGGGATAGTATATTGAAATGTGTATAATGAAATAGACAATGTCCTGGTCGATGATCACTTGAATATGAGCCAGCAGTGTGCAGCAGCAGCCAAAAAAGCTAATACAATCCTGGGTTGTATAAATAGAATCAAGATCACACAAAGTATTAGTACCACTTTATAAAAGCCTAGTGAGACCACACCTGAAATACTGCAACCATGTTTGGTCACTATAGACTTTGGAAAAAGTTCAGAGAAGAACCACTAACATGATCAAAGGCTTGAAGACTAAAACATATGAAGAACAACTGCAGGACTTAGGCTTGGCTAGCCTAAAGAAAAGAAGAAATAGGGATGACATGATAGCAGTATGCCAGTATTTAAGAAGAGGAGGTCAAATTATTCTCCAAGGGACCAGAGGGCAAGACAAGAAACAACGGTTGGAAACTGATCAAAGAGAGAAGCAACCTGGAATTAAGGAGAAACTTCCTAACAGTGAGGACAATTAACCAGTGGAACATTTTGCCTTCAGAAATTGTGGGTGCTCCATCACTGGAGGTTTTTAAGAAGAGATTAGACAGTCACTTGTCTGAAAGGCAGAGCCCTCTCTGTGGGCACACGCGCCATCGCCCCAGTCCTAGGCCTTCAGCTGGGTTTTATAAAACCTTTTCACTTTAGGCCTCCTCCGCCTTGTGCAAAAAAAAAAAAGGTTCAAGCAATCAATCAATTTCAACTTCTCGCAGGAAAAAAAATCTCGCAAAGTTGGAATTGATTGATTTAACTTTTTAGTCCCACCCGGTCTGCGGTTATCACCGCAGCCTTGCCTACCTAATGGGCCACACCCACCCAATGGGCCACGCCCACCTGGCACCCAATGATACATAAGTGGGTTTTGGGTTGCAGTTTGGGCACTCGGTCTCTAAAAGGTTTGCCATCACTGCTATAGGTTCTCCTGCTTGAGCAGGGGACTGGACTAGAAGACCTCCAAGGTCCCTTCCAGCTCTATTCTATTCTACTATGTGTGATACCCAGAGAAATAGCAGGAGAAAAAAATCAATTGGTGGAACTGATCTGTGAATAATTGGAGCTGTTGGAAGACTTCACATAAAAAACATTTAGCATAAAATTACTAGGGTTTTATATGATGTTTACACTCTTGTTATTGTTCTTAAATTACATTGTTTTGATGTGGTATATTGTTTTTTTAACTGTTGTGATCCACCCAGAGTCATATATTTGAGATGAGTACAAATTGGAATAATAAATCTTGGGATGTTACACATGATCACATGCAAGTTTCAGCATGCACTGTTGGCTAGCATGTATCTTGCCAAGTTTAGACGTTTTCAAATGGCTTTCTATAAGCAAACATCTTGCGATCTTATCTAATTATCTGATGCAAGAAGCTAAGTTATGCAAGACTTAGTGCAAATGTTTGTGCAATGACACATGTGAACCAAAGAGCATGACTGCATTTAATTTCTTTTTTCATGCAAAACCTTAGCACCTCATATGTACAGCGCTACTAGCCTTATCCTGAATATTCAAGTATGTGAATAGTAATTTATCTACAATTTAACCAAAGCCATGAGCAATAAAATGATAAATCAAATACTTTGTGCAAATAGCTACAACATTCTCAGTACAATCTGTCATCAGAAAGTCTAATTTCCCCATGCTCTTCTGCCTTGGCAGCGAGGCTTAATAAATACTGACAATGACTATGTGGAATTAAGATTTCATACTGGAGTGATTTAGTTTGTGGAATAGATAACAGTCTAATAAATATGCTGCAATTATTCTGGGCTGATTTTGGAAAATAGCCTGCTTAAAATGAAGCACAATAGAAAGCCAAGTATTCAGCATTATGCGAACTGTGCTACTTATCACATCCAATATCACTTTAGGAGTGCATTGGGGAACTGCAACACATTCCTTTCCACGTGACTTGGAGAAGAGGAATGAAGCACAAGGCTAGATACAAAGAGGTAAGGAAAAGAGGAAAAGGAGCTTCTATAGAATGTCAGGAATCTGATAGTTAAACAAACCCTAGAACAGGAGTCACCAACTTTTCTGGGTGGGAAGGGAGGGGCAGACACCTTTACCTGAGCATGCGCACACATCTAAATGTAGCTGCGCATGCATATGTGTGAAAGGGGCCACGAGCATGCGTGCCCCATAAATGGGGCTGCTAGCACCGGTGGCAAGGCTAGCACCAGCGCGAAGATCATGCTGAGGCTAGGGCTGGTGTGAGGCTTGCACTGAGGCTAGTGCTAGTGTGAGAATCATGCCAAGGGTCACACTGAGGCTAGCGCCAGCACGAGGGTCACACTGAAGCTAGCACCGGTGAGAGAGTCATGTGAAGAGTCGCACTGAGGCTAGTGCCTGCCTGAGGGGGGCTGAGCACGCACACACATGCACTGGCCAGCCACTTAGGTGGCCCGGTGGCCAAGAGGCCTCGGCCTGGTAGTGGGCCATGACCCATAGGTTGGGGACCTCTGCCCTAGAACATTTAATCCAATGATGGGGTTGGGGAAGCCAGCATTTGATAATGATGTGAAATATGGGTCTCTGCTAAGCCCTCGCAGGACTATCACCTCCCCCTCCCAAAAAAAAGATTTTAAATCCTCAGATTGGTAGACAGTAAGGTGGGCTGCTAGATTGTAGGAAAGGCTTATTCAGGAATACTGTATCTATTTGTGAGTGAATCCCTCATACATCTGGACTCTCTTGCCAGTCATTTTATAAGGATTCAGTGCTGAGCTAGTGTGGAACTCTGAAGGCAGGAGTGTATCAAATGTAGCCTTCACATTTGCCATCCCATTTTCATTGCACATACCAACAGCTGTGCAGTGCATCTCATCCAAATGAATACTGCTTATAAATTAAAAAGTGGCAGTTCTTGGATCACAGTTTGGAGCTACACGACAAATGATGCCTTAAGAAATTGCAAGAGAATAGATTGGGACAGGCTTTGCTTTAGGAAATAAAAGAAGTGATGAGCTGAATTTAGATTGATTTGTCCAGCTCTACACTTATGATCTGCTTAGCCACTGAAAAACTGGATTGTGTTGGTTTAGTTGGGAGATTCTTTGTATCACCTTGTCCACATGTACATGCACTCATTTAATCGATGGAGAGAATGATTCAGTGTGTGCTTTCACTATTTTCCCATGCTTCAGCCTGATCTTACATTTCCATAGAATGCATTTTAAAAGCTCCCTTGAGTAGAGTGATAAGTATTGCTTACATGTGGGATCAGTTATTTACTCAGTAATTGACCTCTTAGAATATTGCTGGCTTTCTCATTTTCCTTCAGCCCAAAATAGATTTGCTATGGAAATAAAATGTGGGATAACCATATATTTGTCACTTGGGTTTATTGGAGGTGGGCAAGGTGCAAACATAACAAGTCAATATATTTAGTGTAGAACTTTATTGCTGAATCAAAATAACAGTGGGCAAACTGTCTTGCCATTGATTGTGCCATTGATTTCAAAAGGATGCAGTTCTCTGTTGATATCTCAAGGCACAAGAGTTTTATGACATGCTCTTGCTCAGGTATCAGCCTCTTCAGAACTGCCTGAATGGCCCTCCTAAGTGCAATGCTATCCCAAGAGCATAGCAAGTGCTTCCATAATAGAAGCTTATGAGAGTAATGGACCATTTTCACTTGTAATTATATGATCAATTTATTTTCAGCCACTGAGCATTCAAATTAAGCATAAAATAAGGCACTCAGACTTCTGAGGAACATATTCTTTTGGTATATTTTATTGGAGGGAAAAAAGAGCTCTCTTAGAGTTTGTCTTTCATGTTGAGTTACTTTGAAGAGTAAACTGAATGTCATTTGCTGCAGAAGGTAATCCTTGCTGGGGTGGATGGAAAAAATAATCAAAAGACAGAAAAGGAGGTTTTCTATCTCTCACTCTGCAGATAATAATTCTTATATATTGATATAAAGTCTATTAACAAAAATGGCAGTTAGCTTGCAATGTAAGTGTCATGGTTCCGACAGATGAAACTCTTAAAGAACTTTGAGGCATTGTTTACCTTAAAGAATCTTTATGGGAGTAGAATAGCTTCGGCACTAACATAGGTGAAGCCAAAAACTGGATTCCCATCCCCTGAGCACTTAGTATCAAAGCAAAATTCCCTCCTTCAATTAACTGGCATAAATCACATTCTCCAATTAGTTTGAAATGCAGGCTTTCCCTCCTGTTCTGCAACCCGCCAATTCTTATCATCTCTTATTTCAAGCTCTGAATTCACACACTAGTACAATATTGTTATGTCTAACTAACTCCCACCACATTGCGCCTCCTCCCCCAGCATCATCTAATTGTAAGAGTTAAGCATAAGAATGAAAAAGGCTGCATCTTCATATGTTGTCAAAACAAGAACATCCAATGTTAGCAGCGTTGACAGTAAGATAAGAACACAAAACTGGTGCATCATACTCCCATACCAGAAATCCACTTGCTGTTGGCTTTTTTCTTTAAAGGAAGATGGAAACTCATAATAAGCTACATATAATAATCATGACATTTATATAGGTAACTGTATTGTATGAAGTTCTCTGGAGAGCAGCAATTTAAATTAATTGTTTGCTGTGGCATCAGTGAGAAGGTCAAACAACTTACTCCATCCAGCATTTTTCTGGCTTATGAAGCATGTGTCCTGTATACTGCAGGCACTTTCAGTCTTGAAGAAATTGGAAAATGTAGTTTTCTTTTACAATGGAATATAAGGGCACACTTTTTCTTGCTTTTAATTCTGTGATATTATCTTTGCCTTTAATTGATTCCCATTCCTTTTTCCATCTTATCTTTCTAGATATATAGATTTGTTTTTTTTATATTTAATATTTTTTTATTTTTTAAACCAACAAAACAAAATAAAACATAACACACATACACACAGAGTGTATACTCCTCCCTTTTTTTATAACAGCAATTTCGTAACGGTAATCTTCAATTATTTACATTTCCCCCCTTATTCTTCTTTAGAATATTTGCCGTTGTTGTCCCGTTGTTTTTATTATACACACATTTCCACTTTTGACCTTTCCACCTTTATTCTCCTATATTATTTCTAGTCTCCAACCAGTCATACCACTTGTTCCATATTAGATAGTACTCTGTGTCTTCCTTTTCATTTATCTCTTTTGTTAATTTGTCCATCTCAGCACAGTCCAGGAGTTTTCTTATCACTTCTTCCTCTGATGGTATATTCTCATTTTTCCAGAACTGTGTGTATGCTATTCTTGCTGCCGTTGTTATATGTAGAATTAAGTACCGTATTTATTTACTATATTTTCTGTTTAAAATACCCAGCAAATAGATATGGGTTTTTAAATGCTTTCTGTTTGATGTCTGATGAAGCCAGATGCTGATCAACACATGTGCGCTAGGTAACACAGTTCATCAAAGTGTGACATTTACTTTTTTCATTATAGTTGGGTTCAGACAGCATGCTAAGCCTAGAGGCAAAACATTTGTTGGCCTATAATGATGTGCAAGCCAGCTCTTATATTTATTCTTTCTGGTTTATAAAGGACATAGAAGCTATCTCAAAAGATGGGAGGGATATGTTAATTTCTGTTATGGCTCTAAGGAGCATTTCATACAAGTCAAATGCTTGTCTCAGCACCAAGGCTAGTTGCTCTCTTTGGCGAGGCTTCATTCAAATGTGTATTGTTTCTGCATTGCCTAAGGAGCTATATTAAGTAGAGCCTTTGAAATTGTTCATGTCAAGGTTAAGAGAATAGCCTTGAACTTAAAGAAAAATTCTTTGGTATAAAACAATGATGGGCTATCACATCTCACTTTCTTTCCAGATTGTATTCAATAATGCCTTGTATATTTAGTCACAATTCACTAGCTACAGAACTAGTCTAAAAAGAACAACAAAAAAAAGGGGAGGAGGAGGGGGGAATCTCCTTCAATATGACTTTGAAAAACCACTAGCAAGCCTATAAAAACTTTATTATTCCATACACACTTATAATTTGTCTAGCTTTTTAAAACTCAATCTCTTTTGCTCTCTTGCTCTCTCACTCACTCGTTCTCTTTGTATGATGTAGGTTTAGGGATTTGGGACTTATTATATCTGAGAAATGAAGAGAAATGGAGAAACTCTTAGAAATTAAGTATAGGAATACATTCAAGGATTTAAATGAAATAATGCATGTCATTTCCTCTGTTTATGTGCCTGACACTTTGCCAGGTCACCATCCACATGGCAGAGAGGGGCAGCACAGAGTGTTCTCCTGTCTATCCACTACTGTCATCTCAGAGTGTTTTATTAATGCATAGAGAGAGAAAAAAAAGCATGATAAGCTGTAGCTGCCTTATGTTGCTTGGCAAAACAAATCTCAATTATTATTTATACACTTCAGCAAGGTATACTGTACACATTACAAGGCTTGGTGAAAGATATAAGCTCCCATTTGTGTGCAATTTTCTGTGCAATATCATTTCAATATATTTGCATCATTCAAAAGAAATATCAGAGTACTTTTATTCTGAATTGTTATCCAAGGATGCATCACACACGCACACATGCACACACGCACACACACACAAACACAATACACTAAAGGTGAGAACATGCCTATGAGTTCCTTGCAATCAGAACAAAAAAAAAATGGTCAGTGTTATTATCATGAAATATTTCTTTTCTCCCATGGGATAAGAGGTACAGGATTTAGAAAGAATAAGCAGTAACTATTACTTCTTGTTTGAATAAGAAACAAGAAGTAAGGAAACATGATAAACATTCCTTGGTTTCACAACACATGGACAGACTCAACCATGGTTTCAACTGGGAAACTGTGAGCATACTAGATCAAGCCAAGTTCAAACATTGTAGAAAATTCCTGGAGGTCTGCTGCTCAGACAAATCAGCCATCAACAGGCACATAGAAATAAACAATATCTATACCACTCAAAATAGACAATAAAAAAACCAAAAAAGAAATAAAAAGACTAAAGGCCTTCACCAGCAATCAATACCAAGATAAACAGATTAACAACAAGATTAACACTTGACCAACAATAAAGAAGCAAACAATACTCCAATGAAGGAACTACCAATGCAGACAAGCTAACAGTAAATAACAGTCTAATCAAGGAATCACCAAGACGGCCCCACCAACAATTCAATTCAATTCAATTTATTTGATTTATATACCGCCCTTCTCCCTTGCGGGACTCAGGGCGGTGAACAGGCACATTAATAAAACAGCGATACCATAATATTTAAAAATATTAAAAGCTAATTAAATTATTTGTCCTGTCCTAAAACCCACTATAATAATATAAAATTATACCCAATTTAAAATTTTAGAATTTCG